>NW_016690203.1:5928946-6012674 GCF_001604755.1 Lepidothrix coronata | reverse complement strand
TGTCCCAGGGGAGTAGTGAGCTATTTTTCTTTGCTAACTTTTTAGTTGTTAGATATTGGGTCTTGGGATATCTATATATTTTATTTTAGTTTTGTTCCCTTTCCCTTCCCCCTTCCCTTTCCCTTGTGAAATTGTATATAAGTGTAAATATATTTATATATCTCACTTTGGTTGTTTCTCTCTCGTTTCAGGTTTTTCTTAGTTTTTTTTCTCTCCCTCTTCTCCCTGAGGTTGGGGGGGGGGGACTTCTGGTGGTAAGGTTTGGAGACTTGGCAGGGAGCCAGCTTCAAACCATATCACTATGTTAGATGCATGTGTACATAAAGGGTCAAATTCACAGGTCATAAATGTAATTACATGCAATAGGACCAATAAAGGCCATAGAGATTTTTTCTTTACAGAAACAAAATAACTATCGATTCCACTTTTCATGTAAAAGTTCATCCACTTTAAAAATCCTTAAATTTTTGGTCTTTATCTTCAAAGAGCTTAAATGCCTTTGTTGGTTCAGTCCAACACAGTTCATATAACTAAGCTAGTAAATGTGTCCAATAGTGCCTCCTACTAAACCCTAGAAATAGGAAAAGAGGAAATCTCTGAAAGAGTAATTCCAAGTTCAGATATTAAATCTCAAAGTGGCAGCATCTGAAGCTAAGGGCAATCTGAAGTAAAAATTCCATTTCCTGTAGCTTTCCTTGTATAAGAAGTGTCACAACCTGGATTCAGTATTCTAGTTAAACATGGTATTTATTTTCTGAAAGGATGTGAAAGAAATTTCTTAAGTATATTTGATACATCCATTGTTGCATTGTCTTTTCTGACCCTAAATTACATTTTTTACTCACCTTCATTTTTTGGAGTTAGAAGTATCAATTGACAGCTCCACAAAGGAAATGTTTTTATTTAAGGACTGGTATAAGGTAAATGCATACAAACTAGACAACTATTACAGAAATGGGCTACATTAAGGGTATTGTTTTCATAAAAAAAGCACAAGGAAAGACAAAATAAAAACTGGAGGCATATAAAATATTTATGAGAGAATCCATGCTACCCACTATGATATGAAGTAATCACAAATTGCTTCTACAATGAGTTTTGCTACATTTTAGACAATTTTGTTTAACACTGTCCTTTTGTAAAAAAAAAGAGCCTCTGCCTCTCAAGTTTCCCTTGAGATCATGATAATAAACTATAATACACTCAAGAAAAACAACTGGTTTTTTCCTATTTGGAGTAAACACATATATAATTTGTTGTTATGTTGGTAGCTGGAGGCACTAACAAAGGTCAGTTTCCACTGCCCTGTGAGCTGTAAAACCAATACAGGAAAAAAGTTGACTACTTATCCTGTTAAAAGCAGTTATCAGACATTATCTCTTAAGAAAGTTTCAAATTTAAACACATACTTGGAGTGAAACAATTCTGTGGTCAACTGTTTCCTTCTATTGGCTTGTGCTTCTGCTGTTTCTTTACACAAAGTTAAAAAAAGCTTGCGAGTAAAGAGAAACTGTTCACTAAAAAGTCAAAATCAAAAGAAATAAATTGTCCCTCCCTAGAGTGGTGCACCAAGGGTCAAGACAGAAGCTGAGGTGTGCAAAGACAAATGTGAACTGCTGTACTGCATTGGCAGTATCCCATCTTGCCTTGACTAAATATACCAAAATAAAGTCTCAGCATACCATCAGTCTTTATAGATCTGTGCTAGACAAAGAGACACAAATTACAACAAAACACAGCATAAAAAGCAAGTGCTTTGTCAAACACAGACAAAACAGAAAAATCCCCAACACTATTTTTGCCCTTTTTGGGTTAGCATCTAACACAACCATGGGACAAAACCCTTTCAGAAGTATGACAAAGGATGCTTTTTACACTCAAGCTCACCCAAACAAGGAAGCATTCTGTGTTTTAGGACAAACACACAAAGTATTAGTAGATAATCTTTTGAACCAAAACCAAATAAAACTACATTTGTCAGTGAGGACAAGTTTAGATCATGTTGACTTCTGCATTAATCCTGCTACAACAAATTTCTAGCATGCTTTCCTATGCTCCCTCCCTAGGAAAAGTCAGGCCTGCTAGAACAGCCAACATGCAGTTAATTACATAAATATTCAAAGCTACCAACCACCTGCTTCTAGCACTCAAGGCATTAACCTTTTCTGATCAATTCATCTGCCCTGAAATGGTAAAACAAAACACCTGTTGACATAGGGGGACATATAACATTCAAAACACTGATTCTGTAAAGCTCATATAACCCATCTGAAAACCAGCTGACAAGAACTCCTCTTCATACTACTGAACCATACCCTTTTATCACTCTCCTATTCAGCATATATTCTGATACAAGCTCAAAAGAGCAAGGGGGAAAAAATCAACCAAACAAAACCAACAAAACATGCCAAAGCCTTTTTCACGCCCTATGACTGTACTTTCTGGACAGAGGCAAACCAATCCAAGCAGAGCTCTGTCCTGATCCTATCCCATGTCATTTCAATGGACCTCAATTAATATTATGTCCTCTCTCAGTAATGGTATTACATATTTGAGGCAAATCTAAAACCTCTTAGTCTCTCCTGCACTCTTTAATGCTGGAGCAAGTAATTCAGTTACCTCCCACGAGAAGGAAAAAATAAATTCCCCAACAGATGGGAGATAAATGTCACACAGCAGAAGCAGCAAGAACTCCAACTGCACATCACCAAATTAATTGCAATACAGAAAGTTCAGCTTCAGTAGACCACTAGTGGCCACAGTCTGTATGGTTAGTCGCAGATATTGTTCCAAGGAAATAAAAGTATACGTAGCCTACCCCTTGAAGTCATAAAACCCCCACACTACAATGTCTCAGACTGCTGCTGTTTCCAGTAGTTGTCCACTGTCTCACCAAAGTGTGAACCACAAGCTCTTAAGGAATCATCACCACCTCTTTGCTTTTGCAAACCCCACAGAAGCAAATTCCACTTGCAGCCATGCCGACTTACAAACTGTTAATTTTCTAATTCTATTCACGTTCCTTAAATTCATATACACACTGGTGGATTTTATTCTTTTGCGCACCATAACCTAAACTAGACTTTTTAAATCTTTATTTAGTAGCCTGTTTTTTGAATCATGAACAGAAAACACTCCAACAGACTAAGGACAAACTAGAGGTTAAGCTGCTAATCTGAAGTGTGAGTTTAATCAAGTGAGGAACTTTAACCAATGCCTAAGAAATTTACCACTAGGGTATTCAGAATGAGGTCTCCTTCGATGATGAGAAATCATTGTCCTCATCCTGCTAAAATAGGTGAGACATTTTCAAATAGGTTTCAATATGCTTTTCATGCATATGCCCATAATAGAAAAGCAAGCACAGTTTTGCTCAAATTTCTCCCATCCCTCAAAAAGCCTCTTCTCTAGAGCCTTTGATTACTTAACAAAACAAACCTGAAACTTCTGGCCCAAAACAGTGCCTCCATCTTCCTGATGGTTTCTACTGTACCTGACCCTGGTCTGGGCAAACAGAGGGTCACCTGAGAGGGTCATTCACTAAGAGCCCAACAGGACACCACATCCCCAAAGCAAGCAAATGGCAGAACAGCATGAGAAACACTAAGAAAGCCTCGTACTTACTTTTGCTAATTTGATTAACTCTGTTTGGAGAGGTTTCCAAAAATGATGCAATTTGACCAAGTCTTAGAGAAGGGGAAAGAAAAACTGTTTTGTCTTTCATCTAAAGATAACATCAGCAATGCAGTCTGAAGAGAATTAGATACCTTTTTCAGTGTTGCTCATTTTCTTAAAATAGGTTTCAGATGGTTATATATGCATGAAAGTTCTTGTTCTAAAACACTGAATCAAGACCAAGTGACAGGACTCAAGGGAATGGCATGAAGCTGTGTCTGAAGAACTTTCGGTTGGATATTAGGAAAAGGTACTTAGGCGGTAGTTGGACACTGGAACAGGCTCCCCAGGAAAGTGGCAACAGCACCAAGCCTGACAGAGTTTAAGAAGCGTTTGGACAACACTTTCAGGCACATCATGTGATTCTGTCCTGTGTAGGAAAGAAGCTGGACTTCGATGATCCTTGTGGGACTGTTCCAGTTCTGGATATTCTATGATAGCTGTGTCCTCATTTTCGTTGGCAAGGAGAAAGGTGAAAGAGTTACTCCATGAACTACCAGGGGAGCTATACTTTCCAAATCAGAAGTCTTCCTTGTTTACCTACATCACTAATGTGTAATGGTTGACTGCATTTGTTTGCAAAGAGAAGTGTATCTTGTATGTTTAGTAATGAAACTAACTGATTTTCAATGTCTGTAAACACTACTTGTAAAGCATCAGTGCTCCTGGAGCCTGCATAGCTGGGGACCCGTAACTACAAACTCATCAAAAAGTTCAAATATAGATATATGAAGTCAAGAAACAGAGCTGGTCTCTCACGTCCTGGTAATATTTTCTCCTCTAAAATGGTGACCAAATGTACATCAGTCCTTAATGATCAGTCTCAACACATAGAGTATCTAAAAGCTAATTAGTCCATTAAAGCATCTGAGGCTTAATAAGCACTGTGCTATCTAACCTCTTAAAGCATCAATATCATGGAGTACTTAGAGCAGTCCCAAATGTGTTCTTCTCAGTAGAAAAGATTCCCAGAATAGCGTTTAGAAGTTGATTTTAACAGGCGCTGTTCTTGTACTTTTTTTTTTTAACCTTTTAAAATATTAAACTAAAGTGCACACAGGTTTATAACCCGGGCTTTTGCAAATCCCTGCAAAATGTGGCCATGTAACATGTGCAATCACAAGCAGTCCATAACCCTTTTATCTCTTAAACACTATGCAATGGAAAGCACTCAGTTCTATGTGGTGTGCCTTTTCTCTGCATTTTGTAACATCATGTCAATCAGCTTTTAACTTTCTCTTTTACGGCAGAGGTGAGTGCAAGAAAAAGAATGCACTCAAATGCAGAAAAAAATCTTCCACTAACAAATATCATTTAAATCACAGAATCCTCCACCAACAGCTATGCCTTCCATCAGCTTAAGACACTAAAAGCATGGATGACAATATTCAGTAAGCTTAAAAAGAATAAAAAATGCTTACCAGGCTGATAAGTTTTTAAATGAAGACTTCCAGCTCAATAACATTCTTGTTCTAATCTTATAAAATCCTCCTGCAGCATTTGGAAGCCAGAGATCATTTGGGGCCAGCTAGGCTCCTTCGTAAAGCTCAACCAATTACATAAGTGAAACTGGTATTGCTTAAGCTGAGAATTGCTAACTAGTAGAATGAACATAAAAATGAAATTGATTGTTTTGAAATATGGATGAGCACAGCTATACAATAAAATATGCTCAAGTAGAAAACCCTTCTATAATTTTTGCCAGAAAAATATTGAAGCTCAAAAGGACAAACACATGAGAAGTATTCAGTGTTTTCGACTAATTAATCTGTACACATTATATCAAAGATTAGAATGCCTTCTAAAAAAAAATTTATATTTTTATAAAACAGAATGAGCTATAATACGCTATAAGACTAATTTTAAAACTAATTTTGGTTAATAGTGTGTGATTACTGAGATCTTTACAGATCTCCGATGACTGTAAAGACGCAAGTGTTGTAGCTAAATCTATCCCAATCAAAGTTTTGATGAAGCAACTGCATCAGTCACATAGGCTTCTCTGGTTGTTCTTAGGAAAGAACTGCAATTTAAAATTCTAGTTAACAGATTTACAGCATCCACTCAAAACTAACTCACTCCTGTTATCTGGGGAAGAAGTTCCTCTTGCATGGTGAGTATAGCATACATCTTGAATACAAGCATTTCATCAATCTGTAAGCCCAGCAAAATGGTAAGATTTTCATCAACATTATCTGAATTAGTTTAGAGGTTCTGAGCAAGAAGTATTATTGGCAACACTTTTCAAAAAAAACCAAACCAAACGAAAAAAACCAATTGCCAAGCTTCTTCCCACCCAGCAAAGTTTGTTCTGCAGGTACTTTTACTTTTACTTTGGAGAATCCAGATCTTCCTCACATTTTCTTCAATACAAGATGAACAGAAAATAGCAATACCCCTAGCTACAGTTCTCACTACTGCCCTGCTACCTTAAGTACTCTGACACAAACACCAAAAGTCACGGCAATACACTATTTCTGTAAAATGCAATGAACAGCCAGGCTCTGACATTCATCTCAGAGGTCCACACTCAGTGGAAGTCATCTTCTTATGCTAACAGGATCTATGAAATAAAGAGCTTTGAAATACTTATGTTTCGTCTTCCAGAGGTATTTCACAGCTTAAACTTTACTGCGTGAACAATATAAACAAGTGTAAATCACAGTCTACTTCTACACTGGAAATGTATTAGTAAAAGCAAGTGTTAACACTGCACAGTGTACAATTTTTGGTTTTGCTCAACTTGCAAAATGTATCATATAAACATACAGAAATGTTAAAAAAAATAAAAGAAACAAAAAACCTTCTTCCAGGGTTATTTTCACTTGCAAAGATGTCAAGCAGCAGCAAATTACTCTTATCTCTGAAAAAGCTTTTGTACTTGTTAAAGAATAATTTCCTTCTGTACTTAACATCAACACAACTGCATTTGGTGAAGAGAAATTTTGCTGCATCCAAAGGCAGTCATGTCTTTTACTCTTCAATTTAATCCACCGAGAGCCTTAAACAACTTGCATAGTCCGCAATCATTGTCCTCTTAAACTAACATTTCAACAAATTCTACAGGTTTAGATGCTCCTTCTAGCATAAAAGTGAGATCCCATACATAGTGTTTATCCATGAATTGGTGAAAACTGAAGCAAGGACAGAATGGAAATCACACGGTGTTACTGCAGTGCTAAAAGCCTTCACATCTGTCACAACTCATAGCTATCAGAAAGAAAAGGGTTGAGTACACACTGAAGAGTCCCTTAAATGAATGAAGCAACAAATACATCACAGAACACTGTTCATGTTGTTAATTATATATAGTAACAAAGATGCTCACAGTGGTCAGATTTATTCTATACCATGAGACAGGTCACGAACTCCTCAACAGCATAACCACATTACACCTCCCGGACAACCTCATTCTTGCTGTTTTGATAAGAGACCTCGGAATCCTATCCATAATACTTCAACCAGCAGGAAACCTCCCTAAGGAAAAGCCTATGTCCCTGAACACATGAGTAACTTACACCAGCTCTCAGGAACAGATCAAGCAGGGGGAAGATGGCTAGCTAGAAACACACAACAGTCTCTGAATTTTCAGAGGTTATTGGGAAAAGTGAGTTACATATCCAAGATGTTACAGTCAAGAAAGAGTATTAGAGCATGAAACTGGAGAGCAAAATAACTGTATTTTAAAGGAAGTGAGCTCCCGTAGAACATGCTTTTCTGATTAATTCTCTTCATCAAGTAGCCTTAAAAGATTTACTGTGGTTTACAGAAGTTAAGATTAGTAACTTACCTCTTGAATGTTTACTGTTACTGCTGCTAACAGCTAAGTTTTAAGAAAGTTATATTTGAATAGAATAAAAATTATAGCAGAAATTGCCATTAAATATTTAATGTCAACCATCACGTTGAGGTTTTCATCAGCTCCCTGGAACTGCAACCATTCACAGATACTTAGGACTCTAAGAAACAGGCCAGGGCAAAGAGGTATGTTCTGTGGCATGCTACCCCTGACATGGGAACCCACCACCTTAGCAGGAGTTTAATGCCACTAGAGAAAAAATTATCAGAGGTATTCAACACACCTGGAACTTTCCAAAAGCTGGTAATTCCCTGGAATGGCCAGCAACTACTCTACTAAAGCACAATAGGTATATTCATTACCAACCAAAATACAAGTCATAATTATTATTTTTTAAACTCCACCTACATAATTATACTGAGAATTCTTTATTGCCACTGCCTACCTCTACTTTAATCTTATTTCATGACTAGCCAACTGAGAATAAAATCTGCATAGGAAAAGTTCTCAATTCCCATCCATAAGTTAATGGTCTTTAAGCAACTCTTTGCTCTCCATAACATCACCCTTGCTCAGCAGCTTCTACTTTATTGATATTGAAGGGCAGCAGACCACTCCTTAACAGCTACATAAAAAAAAAAAATAAAGCATGAAGATTATACTGTCAGTTGGCTTGTATCAACTACATACACATCTGCAAAGGTTCAGAGAGTTTGGGAGTAGTTTTGGTTCATTTTTATAAGAAAATCAGATCAAAAAAGGTGGAATCTACAGGTTTTGTTGGGTTCTGGCACATCCTTTGGCACATGTTATTAGTGAGGGATCAGCTTTTCAGACAGTCGTTCTTCAACTACCAGTGTAAATATGCTACCACTGGTTTCAATCAGTGCATTTTAAAGTCATATATGCAAGGAAAGTAACTGTTGCAGAGGGCAGAGAATAAACAAACCTGAAATACTTTTCCCACATGACATTCATAACGCTATATAACACTTTCGGTCTCAATTTTTTTTTTAATTTTAAAGAAGAATTTTCCTGTGCTGAGTATTAATTTTTCCACTCAAAGTATGTTTGCTTTGACAACACACACTAAATGTTTATTTTGTTACTGAAGCGAGAAAAACAAAGATCTCCATAGCTACCAACAAGCTGCTATGATAGGATATAATGGCAGCTCACTCTGTATCACCCAAACTTCATTCATTGGGTTTGTTTCTGTAACAAATTAAGAGGTATTTGGGTGAATTCGTGTTCTTTAGAGATACAAGTTTTCCTCATTATTGTAAAACCCAAATACACTAGTATTGCATTTTTCTGGGATGAAGGATGTTTAATCTTTCAGTTCCAAGTCCCGCAAATGCACACCCACATATGGTTCTCTCCTCTCTATTTAATGCATCTTATTGAAAATTAGTATTTAATGCACATTATTGAAAATAACAACAAAAGTTGTCATTCTTCACAGCTGGGAACTAACAGGATCTGAGAGTAGAGAATGAACAATGTATGCTACTGGAAAGGAGCGAGTATATGGAGAAGTAAGGATAAAGAGGAATAGACCCAGGCTACAAATAACACCAGGTTCATTAACAGAGCAGCAACAGAAACATGAAGTTCAAAGGAATATTTCTGGTCATTTGCTTTCAGTTAAGCCCTCCTTCTTAACCAACTCCATTCTACTGGCTAGGACACACACCGTACCACATCAATTCTGGCACAGCATTAGTAAAATAGAAAGATGGCCACAACTGAACTGGAAACGATCTTGTCATCAGTTCTGTTGGCCAACACACACTAACTGCTGGAAGTGTTCTGGGAATAGCTTGCCTTTTTTTTTGTTTCTTTTGGCAATGGCGAAAAAAGGCAAAAAGCCATTCTGGTCACCAAGTGCAACACCAGCAGCAAGGAAGTGAAGCTCTCTGAGGGGTGGAGGAAGTTTCTGTTGTGCCACCAACTGCAGGCAAACAGTTTCTGTTCCGGGTTACAGCCCTGGGACACTGTTAGTAACTCCGACACTGCAAGCAGGTAGCTTATATCCAGCTTCTCTCTCTCCTCTCCCTTCCTGAGAACTATGTTTTTCTCACCAAAATGGCTTTCAACAAACAGTCCATCTGCAGAGTGTACCACACTAAACAAATGACTGCACAAAGAGCCATTTTATCTTGTAGATAAAATCTACAAGAAACATACCACGATGTTTCTTTATACTGGGCAATGACAGCTGTATGTGTACGGGTTTTTCAGTTACTCTCATCACAACTATACACCTGTGGAAATCAGAAGCAGCACTTGCTACCATGTCATCTTCTTCAACGTCATTGGAATGGTACTGAGAAATAAAACACATTCTTCACAAGACTTCTATTATAAGCTAATCAATTAATCTTTCAAGAAACTGTATAGTGAAATAGATAGTTTTAAGCATGCACCTGACACCTTTTTCACAGAATCACAGAATTGTTAGGGTTGGAAGGGATCTCTGGACATCTAGTCCAAACCCCCCACTAAGGCAGGGTCACCTAGAGCAGGTTACACTGGAACACGTCCAGGTGAGTTCTGAATGTTTCCAGAAAGGAGACTCCATGACCTCCCTGGGCAGCCTGTTCCAGTGCTCTGCCACCCTCAATGTAAAGAAGTTCTTCCTCACATTGAAGTAGAACTTCTTGTGGTTTAGTTTATGGCCATTGCTCCTCCTCCTGTCACTGGACACCACTAAATAAAAGGTCACAATTACACAAAATTTAGTTAGAGGAAAAAAGAAACAACCTAAAAATTCACATATTTTAAAAAAAACAAACAAAAACCAAAACCAAACAAACAAAAAAATCAAACAAAAACTAAAAACACAAACAAACCAAAACCAAAAAATGAAGTCAACTCTTCAAAGGAGTATTACAACATTGTCTTGAAAAGTGATATAGAAGCCCCTATCTAAATAGATCAGCAGTTCTCCTAAATATAATGTAGTGATAATCACGAGTTATAGCTAATTAAAAAAAAAAATCCACTGCACCCTACAAATCCATTCTAGAGAACTCACCATTGTAACAGTCAAACTCGGGATACTTCCTGCTCTAAAACACAAAATTACTTCTAGATTGAAAGTATGAAACTTTAAGACACGCAATATTCACTGATTGTTAAGTACCTTTGTAAGGAAACAACTTACTTGATTGAGTTTCTGAAGTGGTCCTCAGCAGGATTTTTTACTGTACAGCTGTTCAACAACCACAGATCTGCTTCAGCGGAGTTGTCTAGAAAACAGAAAGAAACAAACCTCTGTTAAGAATTATCCAACCTGCCAACTCCTAATTTATATCACATTAAAAAAAAAAAATCAAACTAAGCCATTTAATAAGTTGACTACTTGCAAGATTATATTCAATCACATTCTTGGAAGAGATTTTTTGCTTGTTCATTGTTTTGTGTTTTAGGGGGAAAAAAGGCCTTTCCATTTCCATCAATTTTTTTTTTTTTTTTTTGCAAATGGCGAATGAATCATTATCTCATTTACCAGCTGACATACCACTAGGCTGCACATCATGGAAAACAAAATCAAGAAAAATGGTCACTACTCCCAGAAATGCATACTCCCCAGAAAGATCTCACTTACACAAAGGTAAAATTTAGTAGTCGACAAAAGTAACAAATGAGAATTCAGAAAACATGAACCTCTACTAACAAGAAAAGTCAACATAGCCAGTTTTGAAAGAAACATGCATATTTCTAGCTTTGATTATATCTTAGTTATGGTATAATTATAGTCCAGCAATTTTCAGACAAAATATATTCATGCAACCAATATCTGCCTCCACTCAGACAAGGATATTATTTTCTTCAGGATCCAAACCCTTCTCTGTGTTCACAGCCTATTGATATCTAAACGCATTCACAGAAATGAATCTCAGAATTATCATCAGAAACACATATATGAACTCTAATCCTGTAAAACATGTCTTATAATATAGAATTACTAGAATAGTTATTTTTCTTGTGTAATTAGAGCTTCTTTTTTCAAACAAAAGAATAATCTATCTCAAATAGTTTAGTGCTCTAGCATTCATCAGAATAGCTTGTATCAGTCTGGATAAGTAAACATATGTCATTCTTATTAGTATTCAGTACATTGAGCATTGAAGTATTGACTGAGGTATCTTTAAATAACATAAGCCAGTGAGCAATGAATAGAGGTAAACCATCATTTTTAGGATGCCTTATTTAACTTTATTACTGCTAAAGCTGGAGAAAGCTTGCAAAGATTTAAGCATGTTTACATATGCAGTCATCGTGACTATATCCATACAGGCACAAATATCCTTTTCTTCCATACACATAACTAGATGCTGAAAGTGAAAAAGCTTTCTCCCTCATTGACATTTTCTTCAAAGAAATGATCATTTTCAATTAACTATTGGTCAAAACCTATGAAGCAGGTAAATTGAAAATAATACTTAAAATGCAACTGATACTTATGTTAAATAAGAGAAGACATTCACAAGGTTTCTAATCACTGACAACTGAGATTGCACCATGAACTTGGCTCAAACACTGGCCTCTTCTATGACAAGGAAAGGCCACAAAGGAGTCATCAAAACAACACTCAGACCTTTGGCTACTTTAAACAAAACAAATATACCAAATCTGACACTGTCAGGTTGGGAAAGAGGACCAAGTTCAATTTTAGTCTACACAAGTCAAAATAAAAATGGAACAAGACAAAGAACCTCTCCTCCAACGAAGGCTGCATGAAAACAACATTTTCAGACTAGTGAACAGACTATTTTAGTGTTAGACAGATAATTAGAGGTTAAAAAATCAACTAGGAATGATGTACAGAAAAGCAAAAAAACATACAGTTTCAAAGTCAAAAAAGAGTGAACTCCTGGCCTAGTCAGATGCACCAAGTATGAAAACAAACACATTTTAAAAAGTTTTCCAATAACACTGCCAAAACTTTGTATTTCTTATTCTTTTCAGCAGCATAAAATGTTTATTAATCCAGTCCCACACCCATAACACACCCACCTGAGAATTAGGGATGGGACACACACAAACACTAAACAGCAAGAGGCCAACATTTAAGTGAGACATTGCATTTAAGAGACAAGAGTTTCAGTAGCACTCAGACACCACTGTAGAACACAACAATTTTCAAGAGATGTCTTTATTCAGAGGAGAGATGCCTTAATGCAATGTACACCAGTTCTAGGCTTGGTTTCAGTTCCTCCTTGGTCTTCAGGTGTGCGGACAGAGTGACAATACTTCTCCCTTAAAGCCAAACCTCTCTCTTCAAAACAGCATTGGAAAAACGAACGCATTTAAGTTTGGAAAAACCTTTTATCCTAAGCCAACGGGAATCATTTCATACAGCAGTTTGGTTTCCAGGCTATTAATATGTTGGCTCTTTGATTGGGAGGCACAACTGCAGTGCTTCCAGATACTTTACACATGTAAAAAATTCTCCCAAATACATGTAAATTGATTCCTTCACAGGTTTCCCCCTCTGAAGAACAGAAGATGCAGAGCAAAGGCTTTTGCAGAATAGAATCTTCTGAGCAGTTCGGGGAAAAGGAGTCTCATTCATGTTTACATCTAAAAATAATTTAAGAAGAATCAAGTGTAGCAGAGGTTTTTCCTCTCCTTATGGCAACATTGTTATTTTATCATATTTAGCTGTTCTAGTTCTCTATTTATTTTCAGATCTTTTTTTCCTAGTTAAATCCACTCTCTCTCACACAAGTTTTGATTATGCATATATAACTCTACAGACACACACTTATCAGTTATATGAATTTATTAATAAGAGATCATACTACAACTCTTCAAAATGATAGCTGAATTATTTCTTTACTGCCCTGTTCATACATAAAATAATTACATGCACCAGTGTAAATTCATCATGATCTACTATATTTTCTCAAGAAAATTTCAGTATTTAAAAAAAAAAAATTACCAAGAGAGCCTTTTTGTATCAGGTTGCAGGAAGATATGCACATTTACAACACTGCAGGAAAAACTTGTCAGTGGTCACATTTTACTTTGCAAGGTCTTAATGGATGTGCAGAAACAAACACAGACCAAAGCAGCAGACAGGAGATGGCATGTACAAACAAGATCTATGGACTTCATAATTACTAAATATTAAGCAACACCCCAGGCAATGCTTCTTTATTCAGGGCAGGGGGACTGGAGCAACCAGCTACATGTGTATGTACCTATATATATGTATATTAATCAGTGCTCTTACATGAGTAGTTGTTAGTGTTCAGTGCTGTGCCTAAAGAAAGAGTAAAACAGCTCTGAGAAATAAGCTCAAGCTTCCAAATGCAAGCCTACACAGGCAGGGGCAGACAGACCTGAGGTTTCTATGTTTATACTCCAGGCAGACAGATGAAGTATTTAGGTCTGGATGGAAAGCATCACATGAATGCAGTGCTGCATCTACTAAGGCAGCCCATGTATCCTCCCTTGGAATTCTCCACCTGCCACCTTTTCCAACTCCAGCCTCCACCTCCCATCTTTTCCAACTCCAGCCTCCACCTTCTAAGGTTACAGTGAAGCCTGGATTCATTCACTCAGCAGGTTGATGCCCATCGTCCTCAGAAACCTCCATTAGACCATAATGTTTTGGAGAAAACTCAAAAATTTCAGTGAACACAGTCCTGTGTTTGGGAGCTCACACATATATGACTGAAGAGGACAAGGCACTGAATATGATATAGGTAACATATGTCCTGCAACAAACTTCTCAAAGGGGATCTTCTTTCTTCAATTTATTTTTGCCATATATTCAGCCTAACAATACTTTTAAAGTATGATATTTTGCTGCTGACCCTTTTTGTATGAGATACAGTTTCCTGTATGCCAAGACATTTTAGAAAAATAAAAAAGCAATGTCAAATCAGCATTGTATTAAATGCTCAAAAACACAACCCAAAACCATGGCCTTTTTGCATTGTGACATCTTTTCCATAAAAGAAAGGCTACACTGGAAGTAAACCACAAAGTCTATCATACTCTCTGCAAAACAACATAGAGTACAAAGAAACCTAAAGGTCATGGAAACTTCTGAACACTTAACTTAATTGGGAAGCTCTGGAAAACATGAATTGGCTGCATTATGCAATACTAAGACGATAAATTGGCAAGAGTCTGAAACATCAGTATACCTACAGAGGAAAACAATATTTACAATTCTTTTCTAACTAGCAGTTTGGGGCTTGTTATCATTATAGAAATCATAAATCAGCAGAATTTCTTAAGGAGACTGTAGTAATACTATCAGTTGAAAATTAAACAACTGACTTGGTTTTGCCCTGGTGTTTTAGACTTCTTTTCTTTCAAGTCTTTTTCCAAAACTTTGTTTTCTTCCCGTCTCCCCCAAAACCACATCTCCTTGAATAATCAAAACACACACAGAGCAAAAATGTAGAAGAAAAACTGCTAGTGAAGACCTAAAAGAACAGCCCTTTACTTTCTTCAGCACATCACTCCCCTCTGCACTGAAACTGCTACCAGATCTGCTCAGCACTGTTTGCTCAAAAAACATGACTCATAATTTGTATGACATCCTTTTAAATACTGTGCATCAATCTGAGTGACTGCAGTTTGAAAGAAGATCTTTCTCTGTAATCACTGAAGGCTCTTCCAGGCCTTTTCCTCCAGCTGTCCTTATCCTATTCTTAATCTCTCTGCGAGTCTTCCTTCTTACCCTTTCTGACTTTCCTCTACTTCTAACTCTCTTACATAACAAATATACCTTCAGCTTCTCTGTTTCCATATGCTGTATTCTAGCCTCTGTTCCCATTTATGGACCTCTTCATTAACACTTAGTCCTGTGCATTCTTACTTCCAGAACAGCTCTGCTCCCTTCCCTTGACCCCCTGCTTGGCATTTTATCCTCTGGAGCCAGACCCAGTAACACCCAAGTTACATATCTGGAACATGTGCTCACAACTGGACTCCATGGGAATCATCTGTCCCCAAAAGACACAAATATCTAAGCATGAGGACATCTCATAGCCGGTTACAAAAGTCATCCAGCATCTTGACTGGAACAAAGTTACTAAACTAATTCTTTTCTTTCAACATCCCTGTGTCACAGAAACCCACTCTTACTTAAATTAAGTTACTGAAATTAGATGCTGGTTAATTTAATGATTTCTTGGACCATTGGGTATTGAGAGACTTCCACAAGTATTGGGAAAGAATCTCCTCATAAATACTAGTTCAAAAGTGCTGTGAATCATCAGTGCAGGAGGAAGGTACATTGTCCTCTGGGGACATGGAGTTTGGCTATTTGTTTGTAGACAATAGGCTTTGCTCCTCAGAATAAAAATCACACCATAAGGTTGAAAAGAACAAGATAAAGTTGGGGTGGTTTTTTTTATTTCCAGACCTTCTCACGGTACACAAAATACTTAGTTACCATTTGTTAGTTCTCAATATTTTGTACCAGATATGGTTAACTACCAACTTTTCTATAATTTATCATACAGAAAAGATTCCAAGCAAACAAGCACTTCCCCTATATCTGCACTCTCAAAAGCAACTACAAATCAAAACCACAAGTTATCATGAGTTTCCAGTTGGTACTTGTTTGAAATATCAGAGACACATTATCATTTCCCACCTCTGAAGACCTACCATGCATTTGCCAATGATACAAAACACTCAAATGCATGCTGAAAATACTAACTTTGCAGATTGCAAATGGCTTTCAAAACAGTCCCACTCATCAGCAGTATTAGGATGTAAAATATAAAAGGTTCAACTTGCTTGCAACATGAATTCTGTTTTCTCATTAAATTTCTGGTCATAACAAATTACTTCATCCACAATTAATGAAAACACAATGACTTGGTTCACCCTGCAAATCTGTTATTTAAAATTCGAAAAGAAAAGCAAGGCTGCTTATCAAATCAGGTAATGCAGACAGGCCTTCATTAAAAAAAAATAATTCTCCCATCATGTCTTTTGCCCTAATTTAAACTCCAAACATACAAACTTGCCATTTTTATTCTCAATTAACATTTCCATTACTGAGCTAATTGTGCAAGTAAGCTTTTCTGTTTTCTCTTGTTTTCAAGAAATCAAGTATTATTGGTAAATTCATTCTTGAGCGGGCAGACATCTCAACAGTAGCTACTGGTGGACTACAAACAGGTTTTATAGAGCCTTCCAGATTAGAATGCTGTGTCTGCTATCAAAGGACATTTCCCTCTGTCCAGCACCAAAACAGAGGTGCACAGGGACTGTCCACTAAACACATCAAATTAGTAGGAACTGAGCACATTTGAACATGTAAGATCTCCACTAAGGGGAGGACAGAAAAAAACCCCCACCCAATAATACATTATTTATTGGATTCAAAATATGACATGTTAAATCCTTGCCTTTCTTCATTCCAGTATAATAAGACAAATAACTCAATTTTATTTACTCATTAATACTTTCATGACAAAGTTTTATTAAAAAAATACTGTTTTATTTCCAGTCACCTCTGAAAGGCCATTCCCAAAAAAGAAGCATACTGTAACACACCTCTCTTTTCAGCTGTTTGGGTGGCAGTGTGCAGCTACTGGTACTATCAGTTGACATCCATTCAATCTGTTCATGACCTGGAACCTTGCCTTATCACTCTCTCCAAGCAACAAATTCCTTGAAAATGTAGTAAGTTTGCAGCTGGAATTTACCAAGACCAGCAGAACAGCTTATGGCTTCCACTGCCATCACTAAAACTAAGGGCAACTTTGAGATCACTAAGAAGATATCTTTTAACTAGAACTTTAAAAAACACAGTAAGAGAACACTTGAACAAACATTAATATATTTCTAAATAGCGTAGACAGGAGGATGCACATTAACAGAGTCCTTCAGGCCTGGCACGGGTGTGCTGTGTGGACACAGCACAGAAGAAGAAACACATGAAAGAACAACTTTAGCTTCAAAACATCAACCATGATAAGCTTTATTTTCCACTTCTACTGTGCAACCATCAGTACCACTTAGTCTTATTTATATTGGGATTTTGAAGTGAGTAATCCATTCTCTAAATACTTTTCATCTCTGCTCTAGACACAGCATAGGCTGCAGTCTGGGTCCGAGATGATCCTTGGAGTAAGTCACCTTTTTCTCCCACTTTCTACACACTCGTGTCAGACTAGCAGGATACTCCAGCTAGATTCCTGCTTGGAGCAGCTCAGGGCCTGCACTGCATCACCCAGACACACAGAAGGCTTCAGCCCATCCCCCCTTAGCAACACCTAAGATCCACAGAGTAACGAACAGGAGAATTAAGACTACTTCAATGGTTTAATGTTTTAACAACGTCAAGAATCCAATGACAGCATAACTTGCATTTCCACTCCTTTTGCAACCTCCAGCTGATTTTTCTGCCTCTTTACCCAGCACAGACAACAGGAATTAACAAGTTTCTTTGCTCTTTTGTTCATCTTCTCTAACTCACTAAATTTTCCATGCATTAAGGCACCTCAGGGTACTTGAGGTTGTAAAACGATTTAGGTTTAAAAAGGCTAAACCTAGAAGTGTTTCTTTTTTAAAAGCATCAGGTAATTACGCTCTAAAACTGCAGTACTCATAGGGCATTTCAATAATTTCTCCCTTTAAATGGTGACTTTCCCAAGATCACAGCTACTGCCACATCTGCAGTCACTGAACAACTCATACTTCCAGTCAAGAAACAGACTGATCATTTCCACATCTTATCTGCTTGGTCAGAAAAAAACTCACATAGTTCAGTTACATCCATCTTCAACTTTGGGTACAGTTCTATGTGCCACAAACACCTGGAGTTTAGTCTACAGTTCAACTTGTCTGTCTGGGAGTTGTTTGACACGACATCTTAAAGGAAAGGTACTCCATTTACAAGTACACAATCACAACCATGTTCTCAGTGAAGCTTATTCCAACTTGACATGAGCTTATGGGCTACCTTTTTCTCATGGCTCTTTGTCGATATAAAATAGATGAGTCAAAAATGCAGGCTGAATTTTAGCTCATTCCTTCAAAATAAAGACTTCAGTCCTTTGAGAAAAGTGGATCATACAACTATTGCTTGAACAAAACAAGACCTTAAAACAATAGAGGATAATTCTCATTGCTAGGTAAGAGGTGTGTTGACAGAAAGTCAAAGCAATGTCTGTTCAGCACAGTAACACCTAATGTTAAGGTACCCAAATTATCTCAGGCAGCAGCAGATGCAGGTGCCATAGCATGGTGCTCTAAGGTGGGTATTTCATCCTGCTCTTGAGCACAAACATAATCTCAATGTGTTCCAAGAGTCACCTGCTCCTTTCAGTCCACTGAAGACTTAATGATCAGTGTAAATAATTTCAATATGTAAAGCAGTGATGAGCGATTTATCAGACTCACAGGGAAAGCCCAACTATATTGGAAACAAGGTCAAGTAGCCTATTTCAGCCAGGCTACACTACAACAACACACAAATAACTCCAACTCATTCTGATGATTAACACGGGTAGAATTTGTTTTGTTGACAGAATTTGGAAAAATCCCAGAAACTCCTCCTCCTCTAAGTCTTAAGCCTGCTTGATCTTCCAGAAATAGCACACACAGTATGACTCAGTGCTTTTCTGTCCCTACATACAGCTTCATACGCAAAACACAAGTTATTCAAATGAGCAAATACAAACTGATGACTTCTATCTTAGTCACTTGCAATCCAAAGTCAACCATCAACAAAACGTCTTGCACAATACCCTGCAACTGAAGTTTCAAAACACACTGCAAATATTAAATTATTTACCTTCAACATCCTCATATTAAATATGCACCCAGACCTACACCAATTCCTTTTCATCTTATAAATGGAGACACGTAGCTTCAGAATTTCCACAACTTGATCAAGCCACAAAGGATGTCTATGCAAACAAGGAAAGATCCTAGCCAAGTTGACCCTGACTTTAGGACTGTTCCTGAACACAAAGCCATTGCCCAGATTCATAAGCACAAGCTATTGCAGTCGACAACATTTAGAGGCTGGATGGGCAATATCCAGTAAATATCAAGTAAACTTCAAGGCAATCCAAAACCCAACCCTCCAGTAATTTGGGTAGCATAGCAAATTAACAGAAAACACTGAACAGCAGATCAAACTGACTTCTTTCTATAGGACAAGGTAAAAACAAACAAACAAATAAAAAAAACCCCCAAAAAACATTCCCTCCCCCAAAATAAAATGCAACTCAAAGAGATTACAATGGTTCTAACTCCTCAGGCTCAAACACAACTCTTGCATATGTGTTACCAACTGTCTTAGAGCATCTACTGAAGTCTAACTACTGCCTTAGAAGGATGACAGATGATGTGTGAGCTCCAGAAGAATCTCTAGCTTTCTCAGAGCTCACTGAAAAACAACTGCATTCTCATTTTGGTACAACACTTCAGAAATCTCTGTAGTCTCAAAATAAAGCTTGCTTAGTAAAAAAGATTAGGAGGATTTGACTGTTTTGCAGATCAGAGTTTCTAAATAATTGCTAAATTTTAAATGAAACTGACAATGTTGAGACCTGCAAGACACAAAATGCAAGTCAAAAATATTGTCTAAACTATTTATTGAAAATATCACATACTGTGTTGTTTAAGGTACAAAAAACCACTGCAGTCAAGCATAAGCAGATAACTTCATATGCCAATAACAAAGCCATAGGTGAACGAGAAACGAAAATTCTATGTTTTCCATATGATTTTGCTATAAACAGCAATAAATACTTCAGAATCGAGAAAGATTGACTGGAACCTGCCCCAGGAATATCATTTTAATCTCCTTTAAGTGTAACGGTCTGACAAGTCTCACTTATATAAATGCTTCAATCTGCAGAAGTAATAAAATGTTAATGGGTCTTGCTCACTATGTCTGTGGGGTAGAAAGAAAAAAATATAAACTGAGAGTTGGTTCAGTCCTATCATGCACCCAGGTACAACCTGCTGGGCTGGGCTAGGCACAGAAGACAGAAACCAAAGGCCTCTATAAAATGCAGTGGCATTACTCAAATTATCTATTCGGAAAAGCCTCTCACACTTTTAGCAGCTTTACTCTACAGATTTCTTACTTTTTCAGTACACCTAATTCTGTACAAGTTGGCTCATAGCACTGAAACTTTCACACTTCCACAACTTCCTAATCTCCATTCATTTCCACAACAGACAGGATTAGTGTTTTGCTGCAGTCTGCAAAATAAAGCCAAATTTTATTCCTATATGTGCTTCACAATCTTTTTTCCCTAAATTCTGTCTGCATTAAGTTGTACCTAGAAGCCATTTATTGATTTCAAATGCCTTGCTTCCACTTATTTCTCCTGATACCTAATGCCACAGGGAATACGGATTGAGGTTCTATCTATCACTTCTAAAAGAGTTAAAATATATAAGCTATTTGAGCCAGATATGTCTAAACACTTATTAAATTGTAGCTTCCGGCTATTTATTGACTTTCTCAGAACTACTTTCACACCTCATCTATTTGCTACTTTATCAGTTTTCTGAAAACCAGGAGATATGAGCTTAAAGGTACCATACCCAGCAGCCAGATAAGCCTTTGCTGTGGTTAATTCCCAGCCATCTTCCCCAGTTCAGATTATCAGCAGAATTTAGTGCTTGTGAAAGCTCCAGACTGAGCACAGCAGAAATTAAAGCTCACTCTTTACACACACAACCAATAAATGCAGCACAGCAATCAGCTTCTTCTCAAAATCCCACCAACAGGTCTGAATTACGCTTCATCTAGAAACATTTAGGACAAAGTAGCAGATCTACTTCTCTGTCCATTTATTCAGAATAGTAAGGAACTCTATTCATGGGAGAAGAGAAAAATAAAGATGCACTGGGAAAGAAAAACAAAGACAGAGCATAGGCAGGTGTGCAACTGTCCCAGCCCCTCCAGCTCTTTCTCCATGCCCTGACTCATACTGAGCAGACACAACAGCCCATGCAGCTACTACAAAGCAGTTCCTCAAAGAGGCTGGATATTTCTGTACCAATACAGAGATACCCATTACAGCCTCACATGTGATTATATCCTGTCTCTTCTCAGTCTTGACTTCAGGTTTATTATCCTTGTTATAGAGACAGTCTTGTTATGTTCCTGTCATTTGTACCAAAAGACACCCAGAAAATATTCTTCCAGTACTAATAAGGCTGTATGCAATAAGATAAGCCTATTTTGAAACTTTCAGCATCACTTAAAAGTTCCAAAAGTTACAACATGCCAGTTTGGCATAGAAAATTGTGGCTTTATGGCCTCAGTGGTCCAACTTCATCAAGCACAAACCAGTCAAACACTAGTTAGAGGCATGTATTATTCGATGTAACAGCAGCTCCTAAAAATAAAAAGGAGATTGTTTCAACAAACAAGGTGGGTGAAGATCCATTTTCCCATCTTATTTGGAAGCAACATCTCCAGATTTCAAGCAGTGTCACAAGGAGTGATGCTGGTGTAACACATTTCAGAGTGTACAGTGCTGTCTAGCAGTTCTCCATTTCCTTCAAGGAAAAGGCAGAAAATTTACTGGAAGAGTTCCACAAGCCAATAGCATAAGGAGTCAAAGTTTTTTTGGTCATTACCTTCTTCCTGCCCCAGATTCCACACTGGGAGTATCTTCCTTTGCCTGGACCTCTGTCTTTCAGACTTTGAAGACAAGGTAAAGCATAACAACAGAAAACTCTACATTTCATCACACAGCTCAAAGTAACCAAGATACTTCAGAAGCCATTTTCACCTTTCTCCTTTCAAAAGACTGAAGATACTTCACTTCCTTCCTTGTAAGACTTCAAGGTTTGTAGTTATCCACAATTTAATTTACATTTTCTATTGTGAGAGGGATCTTCATGCAAACTCCTCTTTTTTCCATGTCAATGGCTTAAGCTTAATCTGGCATCTCCTATGATCACTATCTGTCTTCGCATATTTATATCTTATGACTTCATCATCTTTACAGCTGTTTTCATTTAGCACATGTTCTCTAATTTACCTGTTCTTTGGTTTCAAAGATGAATTTAAAAAATTGCATATCAAGTTCCTACAAGTCACATAACCCAACCCACTCTGGCACGTTACCCACTCGACCACTTGATACTGACATTTTTAGAGAGCTTTTGGTGAACTCTAGTGGTAAAGCTTAAAAAAATAGTCGCAAACCAGAAGCAAACAACTCTCTTTTTGATACTTTTAATACACAGAAGTAAAATGCTTACAGACATAACCACTCTTTGCTAAAGAGTAATGATTAATTTCAGTAGAAGACATTAGCTGTTTCTCTTACCACACCATTGGTCTTTTCAACACTTCTGAACAGCAAAGCCCAAGAAAAATTAATAAAACATTGCTAGATATAAGGGGAAGTGGTAACAGCAGCAATAGAGTACACAGGAGGTGTACGTAGGTCCATGACTACACGGAAAGCTAGACTGCCTACCTTCAGTCCATAAAGTTACTGGTTTGCAACCAGTGGTATTAGTTTATAACTAGTTTTTATTTATTTCATCTGGCCTTGAAACCATAGCTCTGAGAAAAGAGTATAACCTGTAAGTGCATTAACAAACCTCTTTAGGTAAGGAAAATAAAAAATTCATCTGTGAGTGACACCCTGTCAGGATGTGCGCAGCAAGATAAACACAAGTATTGACTCAGCTTTAGGGTCATTGGCACAGTTGAGCAGTCACGATCTATCTAAACTGAAATACAGCTGGTAATCCAGCCTAACAACACAGCATGGGTCACACACAGTGAGAGTTCCAGCTACAAACAACAGAGAATCAGCAAGTTCTCTCTCAAATGCAGGAACAGCATAAGGCTTCCTGTCTTTGCGAGCACTTCATTTCAGGTTCATCCACACATTCAACCTGTATAAAGCACAAAAGGTAGCTGCCACAGAGTGCTTAACTTGCTTGCATTTAACTAATGGTCCTGGTCTAAACTCTTCAAACTAAAATTAAACTCAGATAAAAGTATTTACTATTGTTCTACTTTTAAAAAAACAGGAAAACAAAGTTGCCATGAGACAACAATGTAAGTTCACATTTTCACCTTGTCCTCTTCCTCAGTAACACCAGCCCGCTTCGAGCACCTCTTTGAAGTTCTGTCAGCATAGGTAAGGCTGCAATTTAGATTGAAATTAAGCTCTATATACTTAAGCTTTATAAAGTTAATTTGTTTTAATGTTTAGTATGTATAAGGATATATATGGCACCCTGCCCACTGATCCAATAACCCTTCTCTTACAGAAATCAATTATCACTGTAAAGTTAATAATATTTCAAATATGCAGCAGGTACTCACTCTTCTTTTAACTGTGGAAAAAATGGCTGTGGCATTATCTTCTTTTAAAGGTAAATGCAGAGAATAAAAAACCATGTGCTTGATGTAAACAAAATTTAAAGTTAAATGTCTTCCAAATGCCAGAGATGAGGAACATCACAACATCCTTTAGTTGGATTTAACTCAGATTCGTAAGAATACCGTCATGGGAAAATCCTTTACCATCATGTTCTATGGGACTCCAGGAAACACTGTGATGCTTTCCAAAAGATACAGTTCAGAGAATGCTTCTCCTCTCCTGGTTGGCGAATCACAGGAGCCGGAATGAAGTACATGCGGTGCAGGGACAATTGACTAATACCCACACACAAAGAAGTGTTTAATGGTAACTTGAAAGTGTTAACTACAGTCTTCCATCAACAGATGTTTACAGTCATTTTTGATAATTTATTTCCCAAACCAAACAGCATTAGCACTAATCTCCACAGTTAAAAATTATGCCAAGAAGGAGAGAGAGGGTATATACATGTAATGGTACTGGCAAAGAGGTGACCGTAATGGAGAGGGAACTAAGGCAGACACAGAAAATTCAGGAAATAAAATCAGTAAAAGCACTACCACTCCAGGACAATTTTTAAGTGTGTTTTCTCATGTTTGAAAGCTAAGTATTTGTTACATTCTGGATATAATCTGTCAACGTTGCTTGTTAAAAATAACAGATCTTTTATCACAAAAAAAAAAGTAAAGTTTGTTTGAAATTCTCTAGTTTCCACAAAGTCTGGATTAAAAAAGAAAAAAAACCCAAAAATATCTGTATCCAAACTTACATTAATAATATATTAAGCAAACAGACATCACAGCATCATTTAGGTTGTAATCATTTAGGTTGGAAAAGACCTTAGAGGTCTTAGCACTGCCAAGTCCACCACTAAACCATGGCCAGAAGTTTCACACCTATGGGCCTTTTAAATACCTCTGGGGATGGTAACTCAACTGCTTCCCTGGGCAGACCGTTCCAGTGCTTGGCAACCCCTTCTGTAAAGAAATTCTTCCTAAGGTGCAACCTGAGCCTCCCCTGGCACAGCTTAAGACTATATCCTGTCACGCCGTCACTTGTTACCTGGGAAAAGAGGCTGACCCCCACCAGGATACAACCTCCTTTCAGGTAGTTGTAGAGAGTGATAAGGTCACCACTGAGCCTCCTTTTCTCCAGCCTAAACAATGCCAGCTCTCTCAGACATTCCTCATCAGACTTGGGTTTCAGATCCTTCCCCAGCTCTGTTGCCCTTCTCTGGACACATTCCAGCACCTCAATGTCCTCCTTGTAGAGAGGGGCCCAAAACTGAACACAGGACTCAAGGTGGGATTCCACCAGTGCTGAGTACAGAGGAATGATCATGTCCCTGGTCCTGCTGGCCACACTATTGCTGACACAGGCCAGGATGCCACTGGCCTTCTTGGCCAACGAGCACATTCCTGGCTCAAGTTCAGCAGCTGTTGATCAGCACCCAGGTCCTTTTCTGACAGGCAGCTTTCCAGCCACTCTGCCCCATGCTTGTAGCACTGCAAGGGGTTGCTGTGACCCAAGTGCAGGACCTGGCACCTGGTCTTATTGAACCTCATACAACTAGCCTCTGCCAGTTTATCCAGATCCCTTTGCAGAGACTTCCTGCTCTCCAGCAGATCTACACTCCTGTACAAATCGATGTTGTCTGCAAACTAACTGAGGGTGCACTCGATCATTCAGGTCATTGATAAACAGGACTGACCCCAAAACTAAACCTTGGGGAACACCACTTGCAACTGGCCACCAGCTGGATGTAACTCCCTTCACCACCACGCTCTGGGCCTAGCCAGGCAGGCAGTTTTTAACTCAGCAAACAGTGCACCCATCCGAGCCACAAGCAGCCAGTTTCTCCAGGAGAACGTTGTGGGAGATGTGGGAGTATCAAAGGCTTTGATACTCTAGGTAGTCCAGGTAAGCAACATCCACGGTCTTTCCCTGTTCCCCTAAGGGTGTCACTTTGTCATATAAGATCAGGTCAGTCAAGTAAGACCTGCCTGTCATAAACCCATGCTGGCTGGGCTTGATCCCCTGGTTGTCCTGCGCATGCCATGGGATGGCATTTAGATGACCTGTTCCATGACCTTTCCTGGAACCAAGATCAGGCTGACAGGTCTATAGCTCTGCAGATCCTCCTTAGGACCCTTCCCGTAGACAGGTGTCACTTCTGCTAACTTCCAGTCAAGGGGAACTCCCCAGTTAGCCAGGTCTTCTGGTAAATGATGGAAAGTGGCTCAGTGAGCACTTCTGCCAGTTCTCTCGGTACCCTTGGATGGATCCCACCTAGCTCCATAAACTTGTGTCTAAGTGGCATAACAGGTCACTGACCATTTCCTC
Source organism: Lepidothrix coronata (assembly GCF_001604755.1). Taxonomy (NCBI): domain Eukaryota; kingdom Metazoa; phylum Chordata; class Aves; order Passeriformes; family Pipridae; genus Lepidothrix; species Lepidothrix coronata. Next base: position 5,986,502 of record NW_016690203.1, on the reverse strand, counting down.
TTGGCTTACAGGGTGGCTTCATTCTGCTCTCTGTCACTGTGTTCCCCCTCAGAGGGATGGGTACACTTGGATCAATTGGTCTGACTGTTAAAGAATGAGCAAAGAAGGCATTAAGTACCTCAGCCTTCTCTTCATCCTTTATTTGTTTACAGGCTTTTAGTAGCTATAAATCATCACTGAGCCTTGCAAACACATGCAGTGTATTTTCCATTAATCATTTGGCAGTTAGTACACAATGTTGGAAGTGGCTTTGAACAGATATATTTTTGCCAAAACTAACTAGCTGTAAAACCAAGAAAGCATCCGCTTCACTGCAGAGGTCCTGTACTTGCCACTCCCAAAGCTCCATTATCAGGCCACCACCTGCAACCCAGGTGCTTTCAGTGTCCACCACCCCACAACAACTCAGCCATGCCAGGACTCCCTTCATCTTTTGGTAAGAAAGCCCACCTTCAGCTCTAAGAATGTCAGCAGACTTTGAAAACTTCAGTCCAAGCTCCATGTCCAAGACTCACAAGAGCCCTGAGATAAGCCCCAAGCTCTCAGAGTGCCCCACATGGGGTGACTTCAGTTTTTCCAGACCCTCCAGTCCGCTGGCACTCTGCCCTGCCTGTACCCCTAGCCAGAAGGTAAAACCACCAGCTGCACTCAAATCTAGAAGCCCCGCACAGCCTGGCTGCTGACAGGGAGACTGTGGAACCCTATCTGGACAATGAAAGCAATTTTCAATTCCACAACAAAGCTAATCCCATGTAATCATTTACTTCAGAATCATCCCAAAGTGCCCTTTTCTGAACTTCAACATTACCTTAACTTCTGCTTTACTTGCAGGGGAAAAAAATAATTTGAAATTATAGCTTTTGCCCCAACTGGGTTCAAACCAAGTAGGATTTTTCTTACAAGCAGGGAATGATCTACAGCACGTCCATTTTCAGAGCACTACAAATGCCCATTTTAGGGAATTGCTAAGTTTTGTTTTAAAATGAACTGAATTTTATTTGTATTCCTGGTGCTGAGCCACGTATCTTTGTCATTCTGTATCATCCTTAAATTCTCAATTGGTATGGGTATGGGATCATCAAAATAATTACTACAATAGCTGTATATGATTTAAACTGCACACACAGTCCAAACTCCCCAACAAATGTGATTACTTACATACACCAAGCAAACTTACATCCTCAGACCAATCCAAACACTCAAGATAACAGGCATAATTTCCTCAAAAACGTCCTGCAGAAAAGGACATTAATTATTTACAAGTTAGCCCATGTTATTAAGTAGAAAAAAAGAACATTCAACAGCAGATGGATTGAAGAAATCAGTTTTTTGAGCACTGTAAAAAAACAATTTAAAATCAAATGTTTGTTGTTTCTAATAGAGTCAAAGTTCTTATAACATCCTCAATTTCTGCTGAGGAATTTGATACCCAGCATTACAATTATTTTCAAAAGCAGCATTCAGCACTCATGGAAAATAAATTATTAGACCCTGTTCAAAACCTTGCGTGACTTCCTCTCTTTCTGTTACCCGCTCTCTTTTTACGGCATAATGTATAGTTAACTGCTTTCCTTAAAAATAACAATATTGAAGGTAAAGCTTTACTACGTGTCATAACATAAAGCGCTGACTCACTTTTTTTTCACTTTCTGATTTATTTCGGCATTGTTGAAATCCTATCTGAGGACATTTAATGTTTATCCTTTCAGGGAGGCCATGACTTCAAGAAATTCTTGCAAGACTTAAACTATTCAAAAAGTTAAGGCATGTACTAAAAGGGTATAGATCAGTCATCACCATGCACAAGGCTCAAGACTTAAATTAAGTATGGGCAATAAGTGTGCATCACAAATACATCAAAGATGGTACCAACAGCTTCTTAATTTTCACAGGGCCTCTGAGATTAGGAAGGAAGCAGACTCAGGCTAAGCCCATGTTTATGAAGCACACAATAAAACCACAGAAGGTACACTTCTTTCAACACATACACAGTAAAACCTGTACAACATTAATGACTAGAAAATTGCCACCAGCATATATAGACAGGTATATTTACTGACCCATCCACTTGAAACAGATGATTGGTGAAATAGATAGTTAAGTAGTAGAATGTAATTGCATAAATTCATTTACTAAAGCAAGTAAAAGCCACACATAACATTCCCATTCCACTGACATACAGGAGTCTTCTGCAAAGTATGGAGAGTTGACGATTTGCTAGAAAACTGCCAAATGCAGATACTCTGTACCTCCCACCCTTGATTTCACAGCAAGATTCTAGTTTCAACATCAGCATTTAAGTGGTCTCTACTGTACTGTGGAAGCAAATTTGGCACACGCTATTAAGAATGACTACCACAAAGAGGAAAACTTATTACGCCTCTTTTGAGCAGGTGTATATTTAGCACCAGTGCCTCAGAAAAGAGTGTGTATTGTTTCTTTAAAAAGTCACTATTTATAATTTTTTTTATTTCGCTTTAATAATACACAGCAAGCAATATGGTAATGGAGTTTCCTTATTTATTTGCTAATTGCATGTCCAATGTCTTTTCTACCACGCATGAAAATATCAAAGGAATCTTAGTAGCAGAAGTAATTCTAGTTGGCAATTACTTGACATTTGTTGCCCACATGTGGAAAAAGAATAATTAATATAAGTACAAATAATCGGCACATCTAGAAGTAAAATCCAATACGAGATATAAGGTAGTTTGGGTTTGGCAGGTTTTTTAATCCCTTCAAAGAGACTGACACAGATTTGAAAGAAAAATTCTAGATGAAGCCCTTACAACTTTTCTTATATTTTATGCAAGTATTACCACAAGAGACAGTCATTAGCCAGAATCGTGTCTTCAGTTCATTTTACATTATTTTCTGATGCTTTAAATAATCCTGCAAAAAGACTGAATACATGTGAATCTTCTATTTTTCAGCATTCAGGTTTTGCTCAAAGTGTATCAAAACAAGCAACGTCAAGTTCAGTGTCCCCAGCCTCATAACACAAAGCACTACCAGAAATGCTTTGCAGAGCTACACTACAAGTATTTGAGCAACTAGAGGAGCCTTGCAAGAAATATATTCTCACTGTGTTTAAGAAATAATGAGGAAAAATTGAAAGTGGTAGCATTTAAATCATATGAGACCAGCAGTGAATTTGATAGACTGGCTCAGTGGGTCAGAGCCTGGTGCTAATAATGCCAAGGTTGTGGGTTCGATCCATTCACTTAAGAGTTGGACTTGATGATCCTTGTGTGTCCCTTCCAACTCAGAATATACTATGATTCTGTGATTTAAATAAATGTTTATTTACAAGTCTGTTCCTGCCACTGAGGGTACAGTAAGATCTGCAAGTAAATGGGAAACTAATTCTTTGCCTACCGGACTCTCAAGAAATTGAATTAACACAAACTAATATAATAAGGCATATGAGCTTCAGAAATATAAGTACCACCTTATTGGGGGAATATTACATGGAGAAATGGCAAGATATAGATTATTAAAAACATACTCAAAAGTAGCACAGAATTTGCAGGAATTCCCTCAGGAAGCAAACAACTTTCTGGTAAATCTTTAAGAACTAAGGACTCTTAGAAACCCTAAGGACTAGCACGCTCATCCAATAATGCCTAAAACTTTATGTCACCACCACCCTGAGCTACCTAGCATACAGCAGTATTTCCAGACATTTAAAACAGGGCCATTAGTCAGCAATGCCTACCTAACAGTGTACTTGCACACACCAGAAAAACCAAAACAGACACCCCACTACATCTTGTAATCTCCCAGGTGAGACAATTCATCACCTTTGGAAGCCAGATCAGCCACCACCCATCCCATGGAAAAGCAAGTCTCTGTGCCACTGCTCCTTTTACTCCACATGAGAACTTCATCATCTATGAGAAACAAGTTAAACTTTCTCTTCTTCCCCCCAAAAGAGAACCCTTTTATCATCCTTATCATTGTCCACACCCTAAGTTCCAGCTGTCCTTTTGCTTCAGGGATATGTGACTGAGCAGCAATTCCCAACCTGTACTTACCTTTGAAGTCAGCTGTTTCAGTTTCAGAGTTTATCCCTGTGTGTCCGAAAGCACATCTACTTCTTCAACTACACTTACATAATAAAACAGGGTCAGCCTTACCCATAAATGTTGAACACATTATAAAGATTTTACGGGGTGTATTTTCCAAATCTGCACTTCAAAGGTGATTAACCACCTTGGAATCAAAATAAAAATAGGAACAGGCACAAAGACTCCTCACAAAAGAAGTCCAATCTGGTGAGGTATTCACCAAGTCATAAAGCATTCTAAAAAGACAGAGAGGCCTTTAAAAATGTACAAAATATGATTAGATTAAAACCTGTGTTTAGCTATTATTACCTGAAAACAATGAATTCTCTCCGACATGATGTTAAAACCTTATTTCTATTCTCATGGCTTTTCTGTCACATGAAATTAATATTCAAGATGCTAGAATGTTGCTGAGCTATGAGTATGCAGTTTTGATAATTAATGAATCAGTTCACAAATGTCAAGAACGAGTTGGTATTTGCTCCAGATAATCTGTCTCCTGCCCTCCAAATATCTGACATTACATCAGTTTATAACACATCGTGGAATATTATGTCACATAAGTCAAGTACACACATGCTGTGAAACACATTATAATTCAACTGGATATTGCTTCTGACAAGATAAATTGGTTCTTGAATCCCAAACCAATCCCTTTCTGCCCCCAACAAACTGGAGAGCTGGTGGACATAAGAAATATACCCTTGGGTTTAAATGAAAGGATTTCTAAGTCACATATACTGAGCTTGTGTCACGTAAATGCACACCAACTCTACAGCAAACTGCAAAAAGGTAAGCTCTTCAATTTGGATCAAAACTATACTGAATACTAAAATTCAAGCTGCTTTTCACTAGATAAATATTCATCAATCTTATTTATTTCTTTCCCATACCAGTCACATATACACAGTGCATTCCTGCTCTAGACGTTACCAAAGAACCCAGGATAGGCTTAGCACGCTTAAAATACATCAAAAAACTTGGCAGTTAGTTAAGAGTCCCCCTGCTGATTAGGATTTTTTTGGGGAAAAAAATACACAAATACACACAATACTTAGGCTGGGTTAAGGCTGTTACCTTGATACAGCAAAAACACATCCCCCAATCTGAATTCTCTATCAGAAAGCAATGCATGGAAGAAGCAGCATAAGAGCATCCTCCCATGGCTAAAAATCAGCAGAAAGCTGGGGTTGGAAAGGACCTCTGGAGGTCACCTGATCCAACCCCTTTGATACAGCCAACTGCCTAGGACCATGTCCACATGGCTTTTGAATATCTCCAGAGATGGAGATTCCACCATCAATCTGGGCAACCTGTGCCAGTGTTCAGTCACCTTCACAGTAAAAAAAATGTGTTTCCTGGTGGTCAAAGGGAACCTACTGTGTGTCACCGTGTGCCCATCCCCTACTAGCCTGTCACTAGGCATCACTGAAAAGAGCCTGTCTCCATTCCCATAGGACCCTCCATTAAGTTATTAATACTTTAAAAATATTTAATAATTGACAAGATTCCCCCAAGCCTTCTCTTCTACAGATTGAACAATCTCAGCTCTCTCAGCCTCTCCTCATAGGAGTGATACTCCAGTCCCTTAATCATCTTTATGGTTCTTGGTTGGACCGTCTCCAATATGTCCATGTCTCTCTTGTACTGGAGTCTGCTCAGGACTGGAAACAGCACTACAGGTGTGGCCTCACCAGTGCTGAGCAGAAGGGAACGATTACTTCCCTCAATTTGCTGAAAACACTTTGTCTAATGCAGTCCAGGATGCCATTAACCTTCTTTGCTGCAAGACCCTTCGCACAGACATTCTGCAAGCTTTAAGTTCAGTCTGCATATTTAGTCCATACTTCATCAGCTTCTCAATGAGAAGTGTCAAAAGCCTTACTGAAATCCAGGTGGACAGTCTCAACTGCTCTTCCCCTCATCTACGAAGCCAGTCATTTAATGGCAGAATGTTATCAGGTTGTTCAAGCATGACTTTTCCCTTCGGGATGTCATGCTGACTGTTTCCAGACAACTTTTTGTCCTTCATGTGCCTGAAAGTCATTTCCAGGATTAGCTGCTCCATCACTTCCCCACAGATCAAGGTGAGGTTGACCAACTTGTAGTTCCCCGAATCCTCCTTCTTACCCGTCTTTAATGTTAGAGTGACATTTGCTTTTCTCAAGTCATCAGGCCCCTCTCCCAATCACCAGTCCTTGCAAGAATGACCTCACAGGGACATCTGTTAGTTCCCTCAGCACTCAATGGTGCACCCCACCAAGTGGCTTATGTATTTCCAATTTTTCTCAGTATTCCCTAACCCCATCCTTTTCCACCAAAGGCAAGTCCTCCTTTCTAGACACAGCAACCATTCCTGTCGCAGGTGATTATAATCCCACCTGGTAAACCGAGCAGGCCCAGTGGTTAGCACAGTAGTGTAGGCAGGTAGCTGGGGAAATATGGGACAGCTGTTTGCCAAACTTAGATTGGCTTCGGTTGTTAGAGATATTCAATTTTCCACAAACATCGTGTCACAGATCCAAGTCAGAAAGCAGATGTAGAAAGAGGTGAGGTGACCCAACCAATGTGATGATAAACCCAAGCAGGAAAGGATGGAGTACATAGCTCGCTACCATCAGAACATCAATGTGCAACTACAGCATTAGCCAACAGTAAAACATTTAAGCAGCAGAAACTCGTTTACCCATAGATGAAGTTGTGCTAACTTAAAACATACCCTAAGATGCACTTAAGAAGCTATCCATTTTGAAATTAAGTTCATTATCTACACATTAGAGGGTGATGAGCACGACTGGTTAGAACAATATTTAAATAATGCTTTCAATTACATCCCTACAACGTAAAACAAGCCTTAAAAACTATAGCATCGATTAGAAGATAGTTGCAATCATATACTTATAATGAAAAATGGAACCGCTACTTAGTCTCAAGGAGAAGATGGTAACACCAAAGAAAAAGTAATCTCTATTAGAGAGCTCTAACTGAAACAGGTAAAATCTACCAAGACAGCTTTCAAGGGTACTGTTACCCTATTCCCACAGGATGTCCAAGTTGTTTGTAAAACAGATCCCAGACAGCCCAATATTTTAAAACAAAACTAGCTACTAGCTAAACAAAATGCAACTTAAGTTGTCCCTGCTCTTGCATCAGTGAAAAACCCAACACTCTTAAGTAGACCAAGGTGCTTGCAATGCTCACAAAGCCATGATCAGCCACAGCAGGTATCAGGAGATGATTCTTTATGTCTTTTTCATTCTACAGGAGAGATGAGCTGTAATGCTAAAATACACAATACAGGTTGGTCTATAGGATGATTAACTTAAAAACCCTGCTCAGCTTCTATTCCAGAAGATTTAAAATTTAACATAGTGTGAGAGGATAAAAGCAAGCCATAACATTTTCTAAAAAGTGAGACAACAATTTTTAATTTCTAGGTCAGTTTTCAAAGAAAGAATACGGGGCAGACTGGAACAGGCCCTTTATCCATGATCTTCTGTTGATGCTTTCCACCATTGTAGAATGAGTTCAAGAATGCCAGGATGACAGCCCACGAACCAGCTCCCAAAACACTACCTGAATACAGGTGTGATGTCCAGAGGCTTCAAACACAAAGTGTTTAGGCATCTGAGGAGAAAAAATTTAAACCAAGGTCTATCCCAAAGAACACCCTCACTATAAAGAACAGAGTTTAGTGATTACTCTCACTCTACAGTTATCAAATTTTGCCTCTCACGACACCATTCAACCCGTCTCTATTTAAAGATACTGTGTAAATGCACGTCACAAACTAAACAAATAACCAAAAGCATAGAATCCAGCTCTTTGGATATGGCATTTCTCCCATGCTCACAGAATGGGAAGCAAAGCAGCCTGGTCACTGTTACTAACAGGAGTCGGTTGAGGAAATCAGCAGAAACGGAACAAAAAAAGGCTTTGATGATTTTTTTGGTCAGCTTTCTTATTTGCTGTTGCTATTATTTTTAGTACATTCAAGACAATGGAACATTTTTAAACCCCCCTTTCAAATAACATCCTTTACACGTACTGTCTTTGTGAGCCCACAAAGACTGCTACCCAATCACTAAAAATGGCTATCAACCTGTACAAGAGTAATTCTTAAATCTCAGTAGTTAATTTCCAATGCATTTTTACTACAGATACGAAAACTATTTCTGAAATCACCAGCAATGACTTTCAGATACAAAAGTTAAAAAACATTTCTTGGAGGAAATGCATATTTATCTGTTTTGTAATAAGTTTCAAAACACATTTTCCCTTCAAGGTACACCGACAGACTACGTAATATACTTTCTCCTGCATAATCAGATCTACTTTGAATTTCTGATGTTCATACAGTGTTGACATCAACCAATGTAATGAAGAAATTATTTTTTTCCTGTTAATCACTTAAATAGGAAAAATTAATAATATTTCAAGATCAGCATGAGTACACGAAAAAAAGAGAAGTTACTTTCTTTGAACTTAGTCTTATGAACTCCAAGTATGCTTTTAAAGATAAAATATGCAAACTGCAGGCAAAGCTCAGGCTTACAATCACAGGTCATTGTTCTGCCTAGTGCAGTGTGTTAAGCTAAAGAAACCTGAAGCCATCACTAACAGCAGTAAATCACTGTGAAAAATCAGCCATTTCATTCCTTACGGAAGTTCTTCGGTCCTGCCCCAGTAGCACAGTAGCAGGCCCGTTTTGGCACACACACACAACTTACAGCTAATTTACACACTGAAGAGACTTATGGCACATAAGCTTTAGCAGCTTATCTCTCTTTGTCATACCACCCTTTCACTGGAATGACACAGCTATAAAATTAGCTGTGTCTCTGATCTGGGATATAAAAAATGCACCAGGCCAAAATTCTTTCGGTACTGAACTCCAGCATGCAGCACATTTACACAGGCCCAGCTGGGCACATAAGGGGACACAACTGCTCACACTGGTGTTGCTGCCTGTACTCTGTGGTATTTAGTGACCAAAATGTAACCGAAATGTCACCAGCAAGTGACTCAATTGGGATCATCTCCAAGTCTCAAGGATGAAGAAGGAAGATCCGCGAGTTTCTTTTCCTGAGCACTGGTCTGCTGCTACCCCTGTTCAAAATACATCTTGCTGTGCAAACCAGACGTTCTCGATTTCCCAGACCAGTAGATACTTCTACCTTAGATAAGATTTTTTTATTTTTTCTGTTCTACAGATGAAGAAGACTATCAGGCAATATTGAAGAGACATTTGATATGGCATAAAACTAGCAGGGTTCCAATTTTATTTCATAAATAATCTAGTGAGGCACATTGTAATTACTACTCCCATACATTACAATCAATTTTATCTTTACATAGCACCCTTGCATTGCCCCACTCTGACCATGACAAAAGACAAGAAGCCAAAGTAGAGGAAATCACTTTCCAGTGCCATGAAGTTGAAGGCAAGGGCACTGGAATCTATGAAAATGTAAAAAAAATTTGATTGTCATACATGAATATGCTAAATAGGTAAATTAGTTACTGTTCAGCAACCGTACTAGGAATTACCTAAGTAATAAAGCTACCACACCTTAGAATTTACTGAAATCAATTCCAGTTCAAAAAGAACTAGTTGTACACATATGGCCGGATTATTGTGACACATGCAGGTGGGATTTTTACACACACACTGTGGAACTACAGAGCCCCACAGAGTAAAATTTGTTAGTGACTTGACAGCCAGGCCCCGAGTACAGTTATTTTCCTCTCGTCTTTAAAAAAAGTGTAGGATTTTACTAACTCTTCACGGATTTGAGTAATATCAATTCAAGACTGTAGATCTGGAAGAACAATGAATATTGATTAGGCCTCAGAAGGAAGCCAAAATTCATGTACTAGGAAATATTCTGAACACAAATGGCAATTTACTGTCAAGAACACAACAAATCAACAGCTCACGCTATCAATCATGAAAGTGGCAATGAATCAGTGCTTCTGCAACAAATGAATGGAAGAACCAAGGGGGCCGAAAAAAAAGAAAATGGTAACAAAAAACCCACACATAAACAATCTATCCCCTTTATTTCTTTTTCTGCATCTGCTATGAAGAATAAGTTTCACATTTGAGTCCTTGGTAGGGTACAAATGACATTAAATCTGGAAACGTGCCACTCAGCACATGCATTTGTTGCTGAAAGGTACTATTGATGGAAACACATCATACTTGTGTTGCCCTTTTAAATCTCGTGTTTGTTACAAAATGCTAAATAGTACCAGGGTTTTTGTCAAGTGCCTTCTACCCAGTAGTAGGTCATGCATAAAAAGAGTTAATGCCCTGAATTCTGCGTAAAGCCTATTACACTCAACAGAAAGCAAATCATATGCAAATTTCTTAACTGCAAGTATAGTGTGGGGCTAATAAGCCCATAAATGCCTCACTATGCAAAATCCATGCAAATACCTGTGAAAGATTTTAACCTGGGAATATTCAGTATTCAAAATGCATGCAAATACCTATGAAAGATTTTAACCTGGGAACACTGCCTGCCACACTGCCTTTCTGTGTTTTTGTGCACATTGTAATATTTTTCATATCCATAACATCTGCACTCCTGACAATACAAAATACTGAGTCAAGTGATTAGGCAAATTCTAAAAAAATAACCACTTTGAGAAACATCAAGCAGCAATAATGAAGGTCATATTTATATAACACACAGACTGTTTGCAAATGAACCTAAGTTTGCACGGGTTGGGTCAAACTGAAACATTCAGAAAGGACACTTCCTCCATGAGAACATACCAATGCTGGATTTAGAGAGGTTTGTTAGACTGTTTTCAATGAAACACAATTTTTGTCCAAATGAAGCATATGTAACACCATCTCCTAAAGTCCTTGCAAACAATGCAAGTTGAATACAGCACAGTAAGAAATATATGAGTACAAAACAGTGCAATAAAATAAAATATATATTCCTAAAATGTCATGCAAGCCTCAAATTAGTAGGCTTCAGGTAGCACTAGAGAGTTTTTCTGAGATATCAGAATTAATCATTTTCTCAGATACCATGACTGTTTTACATAAATTAACTGTATTTATAGTTTTTTATCAGGCATTTAACATCTGAGTCCCCTTATGTTAACAAATATGAAAAAAATGTTTCTGCTTTAAGCAACAACAAATTTGTAACTGAGATTTCTTCAGAAAATACTGAAAACGATGGATGGAACTACATTGAAGCAGAAGTGTTTAATGAAATTCAACACACAACAGCATATTCTCACCAAAAGAGAAATAACCACCTTATGAATAAGAAAATGATGGAATTTGGAAGTGATGGACTTCTTTTAGCTAGCTTTCAGTAGGAGAAAAACAATTTCAAATTAAAATTATATACTTGGATTTTTCATTAGACTTGTTGTGCCCAGTTTTCGTCTCCTAGAATAATGCAACTGGTTACCAGTGTTCTTGAAAAGTCAGAAAGACAGCACATGCATGTTTAACATCTAATAGAACAAACCAAACAGATTGAGTAAAGTATAAAATCCATGAAGTGACGAAAACTTAAAAATCAAAATGGTTTGCACATGAATCATTCAGACCAGTTTTTACAGATTAATACTGAAGTCGTGCATTTTCTATTAAGTGTTTCTTACACATTTCAAATTCACTTCACATTAATCTTCTCCCATTACGTGTCTGCCATCACTGACTTTTGTTTTGCAAAGACATACCATGCAGGCAACATGATGCAGTTATAATGTGGGCTGCAAGTGTATCATTGTTATTAAAATTATGACCTACTTTTAGTCAGTGGTGTAAAGACCATGAAAGCCAGTACCAACCATAGTACTGTGAAGTTTCGGTGCTGAGGCTAGTATCAGCTCCTGCAAAAGTGCACTGGACTGTAAAGTTTGAAATAAAATCTGATATTTAACTGCCCTGTAACTGATGCCTCAAAACTCTTCTGCTTTCTGTGCCACTCTTCACTGAATTTTGCTTAACTGCTATTGTTAGAAGACTGTAATCCAGAACTGTATCTCATCTTCAATGATCTCTTGTTGCTAATGCATGCTCTTTCAGAATAGAAATGAGTAAATTTCATCTGTTTTCAGATTGCTATTTGCACATATTTTTGTTTGTCTGTATACCTACTGTTTAGCATCAACTAACTGGGACTAAGAGTAAAGTTTGTCTCAGTTTACTGTGAACAGGCTCCATGTACACTTAAATGTTTGGGGGTTAGTTTCTTTTTTTTGTTTTGCTGGTTGGTGTTTTGTTGAGTTTTCTTTTTTCAATTTCTGCTGCTGAGGATTACAAAGCTTAGACAGCTTAGAGTCCCAGCCTTCACTCGAGATCAAATTTCAAGTCATTAACTAACAAAGTTTGGGACTTTTTTCATTCTCTATTTTTTATACCAAATAGGCATAGAGATCAAGACACTGCTGACCCTCACAACGGTCAGATAAAATTTGGTCATGCCAATAGCAAAGTCTAAAACAATCCTGAAGAACGTCTACATCTCTGCCTGCTGTTCACATCATAACAACAGACCTACATCTCTATCAGCACTGCTACATCACCTATTGAGGCGACAACAATATTCTCACAAAAATCCTGGTGCACCAACCAAGCCTAGTTTAGCACTCAGAGGACTTTCTTCTGAAAAACAGAAATACAGAATTAAAACAACTTTGGCCAATGAACATGACAAAAAGAACAGTACACCTTGCTCTTCTTAACATTCCAGTACCATGGCCTCCCTGCACAAACTGAGCAGCCCAGAAGCTCGAACACAGGAGCAAGAGCTGCCATCCAGTTGCTGTCCCTGTCAGCCAACTACAGCAGGTGATGCTGCAAGATTAAGTCCATACTCCTGCTTAAAGGACAAATGACTCAGTAAGTCCACTACCAGATTTCTCTTCTCTTCAGCTCCTTTTACTTCACAAGAAGGTATCAGTCAAGCCTCAAAGGAGGCTTTCTCACTATTGTACAAATCTGCCTGTATTGGCCAAGATTTCTGAAACAGCAACAAATCAGCCTAGCTATGAATAACCAGGAGACCGAAATCCATGAATATGAGGAGATATTTTTATCCACTAAATGAGTTGCATTTGTGGAAGACTAAGGTAAAGAGAATAGTTTCCATTATAACAGCATGAATAGAAGCCTTTTTCTTTAGGCTGGTAACTTGCCAAGTAGAAACTAAAACCCCCCATCTCTTATTAAGGATTTGGAATAAATCCAACATCTGTTGTAACTTAATGTCAAAAGGCAATCTCAAACCTGCACTTGAAACTTTTCAAACTTACTGTACACTCTCTCCCATGATAACTGACATACTAAAGGTGCCATCTCACCTTCAGTGCTATTTACAAAGAGCTGATACACAAAAGTAAATTATTGGCAAACACATTCCCCAACTAGTGGGTCACTACAGTTCAAGCCAGTGTTTTAAGTATGTTTGCTGCAGGCAAATGTGCAGGCAAATTACTGTAGCTCAGCTTCCAAGGCTGTCTTTAAAGCCCACCAACTCTTGTAGACCTTTGAGTACAAGAACCACCTTGTCAATGAGCTGGCAGGATAGGCCACTCAAATTAAACTCTATCAAGTCTGCCCTAAAAGATTGTTTACTTCATGGTACTATAAGTTTAATTTCCCTTTACTTTAAAAAAATACCTACTTGAGTTTCAAATTGTTTCATTTTCAAATTCAGTGCTAACATATTTCAAATACATCAATACTGAAGTTCAACAGAAAATCTATCTTCCATTTGAGAAAATACAGTAAGTGAAACACTTAAAATTTCCTTAAATATCACTTCACCAAAAAAGTGAAAAAGACCTTTATAGTGTTACAAACTATACTTTCAATGGTTTTCAGACAGAACTTTTTTGCCCTTTTATATTACAATCAATATTAAATGTTTAAAAAATTCTCATTAAATGTCAGTGGAAATGTTTCAGGTTCCTATTTCATTTTGAAGGAAAATATACTTTTTCTACATCATTCTTAACCGGGACTATGAACCTCACTATCTCCCATTCCAATCTTAAAGTTCTATTCATTTGGGACTAGCAGCTTGATGAAGCAGAAAAATGGCCCAAAACACATTAAAAACTTCAATTAACACTTCATTGAAGAAAAATTTTCCTCCTTTGCCCAAAGTCTGCATCTCTCTTTTAACTAAGTTGTAACATTTGATGTAACAGAACATTTCAGTTAGAACAAAGAATGTAAGAATTAAATCAGTTTTTCTTTAAACGAATTTAATTGTGAACAGCAGCTTCTGACAAAATAGTATAAAGTAACATGCTGAAGTTTATGCCACCACATAAATAGCAGTAAAATCTTAAACATTACAGTCTTTCAACAACACTAGCCACAAAATATGTCACCACTTCAACACTTGCAAAGATTTAATGTTATCTTTAGGATAACTCTGCTGCTTTGAAGCAGCTTTGAATATCAGCTTGGTTTGAAAAGTAAGACAGCAAGGCTTCAAGGTTAAGCACAGTTATGTAAATCCACTTGCTTTTAATTTTACCGTAGTCAAGAGGCATAACTTAAAATCAAACTTCTAACTTGTGTAATAAAGTAATAGGCTGTGTTGAACTTCAGTCTCTAAATAAGTTGTAACCTCTATACCAAAATCCTTCTTTGCTAACCACAAAATATACTTCTTTATATACTTAACTAGTCCTGTAACTTCAACATAGCCTTTTGCAGATTCTTAAATTTCACATTTTCACACGTTAGGAAAAATTGCTGGTTATTTTTGTTTACCAAGTAAATAATGGTTAACTGTTCACTTGTCACTTATGTAAATCTGTATTTTGGATGGAAACAAAAGGACATCACTCCATATTATGCATGGAAAAACCTCCACTTTCTCCTCCCTTCACCTGAGCAGTTCTAGGAGAACATGCTCAGGTGGTCTCACCATCTTTCATTCCTTAAGCTTTAGGCCCACCAAAAAAAGAATCAAGTCTTGTTTGCTGTTAATAACTTTTTATGAAACGTTTAGAAACTATACATGACATGAGGGTTTTCCTGCTAGATAGCACCATCCCATTCTCTACACTAGAGCACATGTCAGTTTGAAATTATTTCTGTACCAAACATAGACTACACTTAGAAGGTTCACTACTTTAAATTTTACTCAATAATATTTTCATTGAAAGAGGTATAGGCAAAGAATGCAATGAAAGATATCTGCAAATCTCTTTCTCTAGAAGGCTTTGGGATCAGGCAGTGGCAATATAAATCTCTATTTCAGGCACAGTCACACGTTTTAGGAATACAAAAGCCAAGAAGTTTAGTTCAACACTCATTTAATGAATGGAGACAGAAAAAGTAGTACAGTACAAAACAGAGGTTTGTGTACAGGCTGTAAATATTAAATATTATGAAGAGCTTTAACTTCTTGATAGGCATATGCTGGCTAAATTTATGAAAGTTACAGAAATCATTCTGAAGTTGTGCGAGAAGTACTTACTCCCCATGAAGAAAATAAATTTTCTTAAGAATTTTCACACTTAATATTATTGTTGTTTGATAAAACCCAGTGATTTCATAAAATAGGCATTTTTTTTATTCTCCACATTGAAAGCTGCAAGCAATACAAGAGTACTATCTGCATAACAAATACTCCTTACAACTTCTTCCACATACTCTTTGACAGTTAGCTGATGCAAAATAAAGGTAGTAGGATAAGCTCTTTTTATTTAGCAGTTTCCTTATTGCTGACATGCTGGCCAGTGTCTCTGTCTAGCAGTTTGGCAGAAGGGCACACAGGTTCTTTTAGAAGAAGGTGTCAGAAATGTAAGAGTAAGTGAGTTACAAAAGAAGCTGCTCCTAGGCCCACAGATAATTATACCTTACCTAATTTATGAGGTAAGAAAATACTTTGTTATTTATAAACACTTGAATTCATTCCTCAGTCTTTGGCCCTGAAGATACTTCCAGCAATGAATTTCAGGAGCTAAGCTTACAGCACACACAAAAGCACTGTATCTTAAACTTTAATTTCTTGTGGGTTTAGCTTAGTTGCCTGTCACAACAGTAGCAACAGAAAAATATAACAAGTCATATTCCTTCCAATGGTTCTGCCCTAGTGTGAGATGAAACCCTCATTTTTGAGCATTTTCTCACTGATCATTCTCCACATCAAAAACCTTGTTTTCACAGCTCCCCTAATTAGCTGTGTCCATCCCATAACTCAGAAAACACTGCTCATATGACCACTTTAATCATAGGCACCACTTTAAATCAAAGAAAAAAAAGCATCCATAGGACCACAAAAGCAACACAAAAGACTTGGATATTTCTCACCAAAAGTGAGCCACATGCACTAACAGAGAAGAATAAAGTACAATCAAACTGTAAATTGTCTACACACAAATCACCATACTAATAAACCTGATTTTTTTTGTTATTATTATCATTTTCAAGAGAAGGAAAAATTAGCTTGCTAGCTTTAGCAATCCTGGTCATTGTGATACCAGTAGGAAAAAATCCCCACCAACTTTCAAGATGGCTTTGCTCTTTTTCTTTCACCATCTTTCAAAACAGACACATTCAACACAAAAACAAGCATTTTCAAACTCTCGATCAGTGCAAAGTGAACACTCCTCTTCAGCTTTCTCCTCCTGTCTCTCTTTGCTCAATGCCTGCCCATAACTTTCTTTGAAGCAAGCCTTAACATGTTGCCTATGCAACTTCTGTCTAAATATATTAAGCAAACCATCCATCAACAGTAACAGCTTTTTCAAAAAGCCCCTCAAAACTAGAACATTAATCTCTTGAGAACTTATCTAAAATAAATTTAATAAATATAACTGCCTCCAACTATTCTTTCCTGGATCTCTGCAGGAGATCGCGCTCTTCACAGAGAGTCAGTGGATCAGATGTGATTATATATTATTTTTCTCCTCTCTGTCCCTTTCTTTTTACTTTGCACCTTGGAAAGTGATGACATCTAAATGACCTTTGGTGGACGACTATTTCAGTGCATTTTCTTGGTGGCCACACACTGATACAAGGGAGCTCTGGCAGGGACAGAGTGGCTCTGGTCAGGCCGGACGGCAGGTCCAGTGGACAGTCCTGAAGCGAGAATTCAAGTGCTGGTCTGCGCAGGCCACCCGTGAGTTCCACAAACACACGTGGAAAAGCCTCCACACGTGCAAGAGTGCCAGCTTCATCCCCTGATTCTGAACACTACAACCACGGGAATAGAGATGGAAAGTGCTGTTCACAACACGCCCTCCTGGGCAGCCTATTCCTTTTCCCTGCAGGTCAACACAAACACCACACATCTAATTTAATGTACAGGCTGTGAGGAATTAAAAGATACCTGCCCCACAGAAGCACACGAAGGCAGGCCACGTTTTCCTGAAGAACAGTGTTCCCAACGCCAGCTTTTCATCTCACAAGTAGTCAGACGTGCTTTTCCTCCAATACAAAGCAGTGCAATCCAGCAGCTGGCTACCACAGATGGCAGGCAGGGGGGCCAACTATTCTCTTGTTATCACTACTTTGTATTTGGATGCCTTAACTATGAAGAGAAGACATATTTTACCCTGTTACCTCAGGGCTTATCAATCCAAAAGAAAACAAATCAAGTAAAACTCAGTTGTGCTCAGGATACCTTAAAGGAAAAATCCTGTAGAAATATGACATTTCTGTTTAATAATAAAGAAATTGGTGAATAATAGCAAAGAGCATCTTCTTACAACAGACTAAAAAGTGGTATCTTTTTAATGGTACACAAAATGATTTATTTTAGAACTCAAATGATTTAATACAGAGATATAAAACTGTTTTGTGCCAACCTCTGGACAGACAGCATCTCACAGTAAAATTTGTAATGTAAACAGTTAGCATTCAATATTTCTGAGAATATTAGCTTCTTAGCAATTAAAGCCTCTGTCCTTTTACTTTACATAAAAAAGAAAACTGATCTAGCCAAGGAAAAATGCAGAGATGTGCATATCTCAAAAAAAATAATACTTGCTTCAAAATTCAGAGGAATGGCAGAATTTCATCAGTAATGAATGACCTAGATAGTTTGACACAACCGAAAAACTTGAAATGTGATTTTTTCCCCTGAATTGTTAGTCCATTAGCAAAGCAGATTTTCAATAGTCTATTAAGATCTATTTGATTAAACCTTAGAAAATGTGTTCAAAACTCAAACAAAGTAAACAGCAAAGGCTTTCAGAACTGTAAACTATAAGAATGACACTTTCATAACAACCATCATCATCTGATTTTAGACCCATTCATTATTTAGCTATTCAAAAAAACAAATTTCAGGCAACATGTGCTAAAAATAAACTTTCTAAAATAGTAAGCTGCCCCCATGCTGCTTTGTCATTTAAGCAATCCTGTTTTTCAAATAAGGAAGTTCATTTATTATACATTTATAAAACATACATTTAATTCTTCACATAGCATTGCTAAAGACAGACTCCCCACTAAGCTGCCTATGGCATTAAATGGAGAGACGAAAATCCTGTGGCATGATTTAAGGTTTGGTGCATAATTGATAAAAAATGTGCAATTTCAGAAGACACTTGTCATATATTATATATAAATACACAAGTAAAAGCTCTAAAACTGAAGTTTCCCCCCTTACCAAGTGCTCAGCTCCCACAAAAACTACAAATGCCAGGAAGATCTCAAATCCCAACCTACCAGTACAGATTCCAATAACAATGAGTTTTGCTAGGTTTTCTGTTTGGGTTTTTGTTTGTTTGTTTGTTTTAAATCTGAGCTCATACTATACAAAAGAAAAACCTGAGGCAGATGTCTTCAGGAGTTAGAAAGTGCGCAAGTTGTGTATGTACCTTATTTTTCAAAAAATGTTTAAATAGGTTCTTGCAAGGTTAGCTCTATGCAATCTACAGCTTCGTGATTGAAAAACATCCCTCATTAGACTACTAAAGTATTTTTTTTCTGCCCTTTATTTAACATTCGGGGAGCCAAAGAAAAGAAGACCACATTTAATTACAATTGTTACCACCCGTGCCTGGCCAGCATGGCTGGTAAGCTTGGAAGAGTCCAAGTCAGTGTCCAAAAACTCATTCAGCTTTTTGTGTGTTAGCCTCAGGAACTCAGCTGAGGCTACAGGGGTTATAGGTTGTGAGCCTGGAAGTGTCTGACGGATATTAACCATGGAGTTGTGACACCGTGAAGGCCCTGGGGCAAGGTGAGTACGTAGGAGGCACAAGTCTGTGTCGTGCATCACAACCTTCTGTCTGGTGCTATCAATAATACTTCCGCGCTACTTTCTATTTTCAAGTTATACAATTGACTTTCAGTAGACACTTGCATGTCATCTGTCTTTAGAACAAGGTGCTGAATAATCTAGTCAAAAGGGCTAGAAGGGAATTCACACAGACTCGAACTGGCTTCTCCCCCACTGATGATGTACTGTCAAGTAGTTAAAGCACTTTTAAATCATTATGCAAGCACTTTTCAGAATTAAATTACAAGTGTGACATATGGCACAAAACGAAGGAACCAGACCACAATGCTGTCATTGCTGTTAAAATCCTGTATCATTCAAAACGTGAGCAAATTAGTTATGCCACACTTTTTAAGAACTGGTACATTCTGAAACAGCAGTATCAATGCTACGGCTTTTGGCATCACGCAGCTCACAGTTTAAGTGAGGTTCTTGTACTCTGGCAGAACTGCACTCGTGCTAGAGCTGGTGAGACTGATAGCACTAGGGCACCCTGAGCTACATAAACCAGATACCAGACCGTGCTCTTCCACTTCCCTAGTCACAGCCACTTCCATCCCCCCTGCTTCCTCCAGTTCCCCAGTTAAGATACATGCACTGCCCATGTACAGGCTCTGCCTGCCTCTCTTCCACATGGAGGTAGCTTTCTTTGCCCCAGACACCCTCCACAAATAGTGTACTTACAAAGTGGTCACCAGTACAGAGTTGCCCTCTATTTTCAACTGTGAACAGCAGCTACCAAATTCACTTTCCTGTTCCTGCAGAAGGAAGTCTTTTTTTTCTTTCACACATAAAATAAAATTTCTAGTCAAACATTAATAAATTTTGTTTTATGAAATCACCCACTGTGGTAGACTGTGGATAAAGGATAAATTATGTTATCTATACTGTTATTTACTTAAGGCACACACAAAAAAAATATCCAAATGCCCCCCTCCAAAAATGGTTTTGCAGATTCCTCGCAATGTATTCCAAAGCTCTTCCATAATTTCTAAGTTAAATACAAGTAAATGGGAAAATCTGCTTTGTGCCTTAAAACAAATAGCAAAACTGCTTCCACAAGTTTTTATCAAGGTCATGGGACACCATGCCCTGTTGATCTATCTGCCTCAGAGAACAGAGAAGCAGAGACCTACATACTGGAACAAAAACATGATTCCAAGATATTTTCTTTGTGTTCCAGGAAGGCTGAAGATACAGGATTGATGTTAAAAAATAAGTAATTCTTCCAAGCTTTTCAGGATCTGATACACCAACGAGTGGCCCGTAAGGCCGCGGAGTTGCGAAGTGCAGCTCCAGCTGTGAGCAACCTCCTCTCAGGTGATGTCCAGCCCCAGCCCTGGGCAGTGGCTGCAAGCTTCCTGTGCCCTACGCTGCTGCACCACAGTGACAGAGTTAAACCACCCAACTCCTGAAAAACACTCCCTTCAGCAGCCCACACCACCCTTTCCATTTGCACAGAAAACTGGAGCTGTGTTACCACAAGGAAGGGGATCCATGTGAGAATCACCTCCTCCTTCCCAGTCACTGGCCACAGAAATCAGGTGGCCATGATTTGGAACAGGAGTGAGGGAAAGTCTCTGACTGCACATTTTCACTATTTGATCATCTTTGTTGTTTCTCATGCCAAAGCTCTCAGTGTGCTACTTATATCAGCATACAGTAATTGAGTAACCTAAACCAATTTTGAAACCTAAATTCAAGACAAGAGGACTTTTCAGTTTGATAATCATTACTCCTTTAAAATTTTTCTATCTATAAAAGCTTCTTTAGTCTTATTAAAGAGGTCAATGAATTACACTTTGTGATATCTTTCATACACCAATTTTTACAGCCAGCACAAATAAGAATACAAAAAAAGGCTCCTAAAGATTATTTTTCCATCAGTTTGCATTCCCCTCCATTAGTACACCTCTCCACCAGACAAGCCAGGGAAGGACATGTAGTCTTTCCCCACACACAATTAATCTTTAAGACAGCTCACATTGTCAGAATATCCCAGGTCTACAGCAGGCTGACAGACACCACTCGTTTGGAAATTACTTTCAACGCAAACTAAATTAGTTGTTGTAAAAGTAAAAACCACGGTCTTCAAATTCTAATTAGCTTTATTAGTTGAAGCAGCAAATCTCAGAACAACTGCAGAAACTGGAAAAGAGCAAACACAAAGCTGAATTCAATGTTGAAACTATTTAAAGGTCTCCAGCACATCAAATAATGCCTGGAAAGGTTAACTTTATTGCTTCAAGTGAGAAAAAGCAGACAGAAGCTTGAGTGCAGGTTTTGTCTGATACATAGCTTCCAATATTTTGTTTCAATACATGAAAAGAATACAACATAATTAGGGCAGATATGCTTAAGAAGAAACAAGCATCTAATATATGTTACTGCAGGTAGATGCTTTCAAAACCGCTATAACAACTTAAAAGTCTACAGCGGAGCAGATTAAAAAAAAATATCTGCATCTGACCTACAACATTCTCCTCTGGTAATTTTTTTAATGCAGCAGACCAGAGACAAGGACAGATTTGAATATTGTTCTCAGACTTATATGAAACAGAATCCATCATCTCATAATGCATGGACTTTGCAGTAAGCTAAGATGAATTTATAGCAAAAGAAAGTATTAGTAAACACATGCTGTAGACGACACAAGCACAATGTGTAAAATAACTCCATAGCTAATTCAGCCTGCAATTGCTTTCTATCACTCAATCTAACTGCAAAAGAATTATTAAAGCATCATTAATTAAATCACCAATTTATTCATAATTATGTACATGTAGTTAAGCAGAATCTCAATAATTTAAAGCACTTAGGGTTTTTTATATCCTAAGGAGAGTAGGTTATTTGTAGCATACCAGATGTTTGCTGACAAGGAAGAAAATACGCTAAATCAGCATTTTAAGTAACGTGTAGAAATATATCCACATAATTTATCTAGTTCAGATGTACAACAGGTACCCACTCTAAATTCTCTGGGTCACATTTTCTGCCCCTGATCTAACCTTACTCTTTCTACAGGGATAAAAAACCAGTGAGCTATTTCCTATGCATCCTCTACAACAGAAGGCAAGCTCTTCATATCTTCTTCTTGCAATATCCAAGAAAAAACAGTAACTTCTACCACCTAGCAAGTGTCCCATTAATTTTAGTCAAAGTTCTGTGCGGAAAACCTTACATATGAAACTCTTCCAGCAAAGTATAATATTCTACCAAGATGAGAATCAATAGAAGCATAACTAAACCCTAGCAATAAAAGGTGAAGTTCTCCATAGCAAGAAGGTAAAAGGCTGTCAGGAAGAGAAAAAAACTTCACAAACTGACAACAGCATAAAAGAAACATCAGTTGGTTTAATAAAGACGAAGTGTTCCATTCAGCCTTCAAAGTTTATTTTTAAGAAGCACTTTATGTTCACTTTGAGTTCTTTTTCATCCCCCAATAGTATTTCACACACAATCAATAACTGAGCCTGAACTGAGTGGAAAAAAAAAATGAAGCCATTCTTCCAATCAGTATGTTATTTCTAAAGTTTTGATCATAGTTTGATCAAAGCAAATGGTAACAGAATTACCTATTACTGAAACTTGGGCAGTTTCATTACAAAAAGTAAAAATGATAAACACAACAGCACTTAGTACAAAATTCACCTTTTCAAGAACTACCTAAAAATGAGTCAGAAAGCACCTTCCATGAGCCAAAGAAAATTATATAAAATTCTCCTCTGTCTTCCCCCACTTCCCACAAGTGCAAGACAACCAGCTCCCTCCTCCATATGAGAAGTAAATCCTAGTAACCTAAGTGCAGACCAACAGCCTAAAAAAATAATACAAACACCACTGAAAATTTTGGCAAATAAGATAACCAGAAGAAAAACAGCCTTCATATAAAAAGAAAAAAAAGTCTTCCCTCCCCAACATCTTCCTTCTTATCCAGAATAGCTTCTGAAGCTTACAGTATTTTGTAGAATTACAGAGTGACTGAGGTGGAAAGGGACCACCAGAGATCACCTAGTCCAACCCCCATTCTCATTGCAGGGGCAACTAGAGCAGGTTGCTCAGGGCTGTGTCCAGTTGGGTTTTAAATGTCTTCAATAATGGAGACTCTACATCTCAAGATGTGTTACAGCATTTGACCAACATCACTATATTAAAAAAAAAAAAAAAAGCCTTTCCTTATATTTAATGGAATTTCTTGTGTTTCAATTCATGCTCATTGCCTCTTGTCCCATCACCAGGCACCATGGAGAAGAGTTACATGTAAAACTTATCATATACTGGCACCACTTACTTGCACATGCAGCAGGGACATCAGTCAAGCCCAGCACAGAAAGGTCTGGCAGCATTCATCAGAGAAAGCAGTAGATATATTTTAAGCAGTGCTATTATAAACCCGCTGCCAGATCCCAAAGTTAGGAAAGTAATACATTTATGTTGTTACTGGCTTGATAATGAGCAACAGAAGTGTTCACATTTTATATGGTGACCAGAAAGTAAACTGACCTACAGGTCAGCCATGCTCAAACTTCTCCTTTATTTGACAATTCCCTTCTTTTCCGAGCCCCTACCTCCACTTTCCCTTCCCATCTACAGACCCCAGCTTCCAGTCTGTTCCAAACCTCTGCACCTCAAACTCCTGGCATCCACCCCTCACAGAGGGTAATAGTTCATGGCAACTACTCCTCCCCAAAGGAGTAATACCACATACCCACTGGCCAACATCCACCCACGCTAAGTCTCCCCAAATGTGGCATATCACATTCCAGCAGTTAGCGAGGCGAAGGTATTGGCACCTCTTCAGTTTCCACACATCATCACTGACTGAAAGAAATCATTACCTTCTCAATATAGCTACCAGAGAGAAGAGTTTGTGTGATGGAAAGGGAGACAGTCTTGGACAAGTAGTAGGCAGCTTATCATGCTCTTTCCCTCAGAACATTATTCTATGTGCTGTTTTCCCAAACAGCTCATCCCTATTAGCTGTTACAGATGACTGAAAGAATCTTAGCAGCAAAAGCCTCACAACATTAACAAAAAAAAATTCCAAGTTGTGCATATGTTTCCCCTAAACACTCTAATAAGTAGCCAGAAACTGACAGGTGAAAAGTTTAACTTCATTTTTAATGCAAACCCGCTCCCCATTTTCCACTACTTCAGTCACTATAAAACGAGACACATCAGCAACCCTAATACAGAAATTTAAACTGGAACTAGCTACTTAGAAGGGCCTTAGTAAAAGATGCCTGTCTTAGTCCAAGCAGATCCAAGGTCCTTTGATCATGCAGCATTCTCTACACTGTAGGTAGACCGGCAGCTAGCAAAACACACCTGCACCCCACCCTGCTGCAATGTGCATCCACTGTGGAACTAACTAGAGGGTCTGGAAACCCCCTCCCTACTTCCAAAGGCAGTCTCCTTCTAGTTCACATTTTTCCAAAGGTATAAGATAAACATATCCAATTAAGATACACTAGAGACACCTGTGGCCAGGTGAATAATCAGCAGTCTCCTCTAACTGTTCACGTGGACATGTTTATTCCACCACCTGGCTATTTCTTCCCCAAAAATCAAGCATTTAATATCCTTGCTGGTCACTCTTCAAATCTTTATCTATTTTTGCTGATTAAGCGCTAATTCAAACACCTAATGAAGGTTTCCAAAACACAAAAAAAAGTGCATTTTGTACTAATATTTGGATTAACCACAGCAACTCATCCATAGTTTCTGTTTGCAGAAGTTCCAATAAATCAGAAGAAAGCTATAGAACTTAGTCCAAAGGCAAACTCATGCTAATAAGCTACATCTGGAGTTTTAGATTAAATACATCACTCCTCCGCTTAACAGACTTTTACTAAGATCCCTGACTTTTTAAGGCTGTTATCAACCTAAATCCAAATCATACATATGCCTCCCTGAACCAGGCCTGCCTTTTTTTGTGGTACCTCTGTTTACACAGCTTATCCCTTATCACACTGCCAACACTGGGAACCACAGCAGATGGTCCCCTCAGACACAACTCTAACAGGTTTTCTCCACTCCCCCATTCCACTTTTTTTTTGTGCAAACAACAGATAAGGAAGGCTGCTGCAATGATTTACTGATATCTGAAGTTGAAAATTGACAAAATGCAAACTGCTTTTGTTCTCCCCCCAGCCCCCCGTGAACTGCTTAACCTCTTAACTACTAAGCAACACAGACAGAGAGTATTAATAATTGTACAAACCATACAGTGTGTTGGATTAGCAATTCAAACACAAGCAGTACTGGTGAATTTAAAGATCATTACTACCTTTAAAAGTTATGCCAGTTACAACAAGCAGCCTACTACTGGTAAAGGGGAAAATATGAGGCAGTCTCCTTTACTATTAAAAATACACATCCACTGTTTTGGGAATGCCTTTAAATTATATTCAAAACCATTTCTAACAGTCTACTGAAAACAGGCTCTCAAGCAGAATTCAAAACAGAAACTGGACATTTCATTTGTAAATACACATTTACTTTCATCTAACAACCCAGAGCAACCTGAAACTCAGTGACATAAAAATCAAAATGCTCTCGCTATTGCTGTTAGAAAGACAGAAAGATGTTTCAAACTAAGCTCCACATAAATTCTGCTAAGCAAGTCAGGCTTTTACTACTGGAGAGCATGAATGTGCAAAACCACTGTAGCAAAATGTTCCAAAAAACCACAGAGGTCCACAAAAGCATCTCAACTAACCATCTACGAAGAAGCATCTGCAAGTAGACAGTAATGAACCAGACAGACGCAGAGGGCTTTCTTAAATGTAGGTCATGCCTGTCAGACCATAGTAAAAGACACAGTAACATTTGCTGAAGAGAACCCCGAGTTGTTATTATTGCACTACTCAGTAGGCAGACATTGTTACATATTTGTGATGATCACTATCTGATGTTTAAGAGGAACAAGAAGGAAGAGCTGCACAAATTCAGCAGCTGTACTGAATTTAAGAATAGGAGTCATAAAACATTCCTTATAACATTTCACACCTTATATGCTTTTCTCTTCATAAAGTGGTAACACAGAATAAAAATTTCTGTTTAAATCTGATATTTGTTTTACAGTGGAGGTTGGGAGGGCAGGGGAGAAGTAGGTACTACAGGTGGTTTTCAAACAGTAATTTCTGCTGACTTATGCCATATTAAGCTGAAGACTTAAATTACCTAAATTACTGAAACAAGATAGTTAAAACCCTGAGTATCATTACTCCAGATTATCTGCTGTGTTCCCTTTCCTTAATTCACGTTTTCAGTATGTGATTCTGAAATACGTAATATGTTGTACTTTTTTAGAACAAAAATCCCATAGAAAAAGACTGTCTAATAACTTAAGATGTGGATACAGATATAAGAACAGGAGACAGCATAATGGAAGTACACATACCAATAGCCTGATCCCTGGCTGGGTTTTGTTGGGTTTTTTTTACTCACACAAGTAACATGCCAAAAATACCATAAGAATTTAAGAAAAACTCCTAACAACAAAGAGGGTCAGCAGATTAGAAATGCAACTAGCTTTTCACCTGAAGATCTAAACATTATATAGCTAAACAAATAATATTTCTAAGCATAATAAAATGAAAAGGACATCACTCAAAAATACATGGATCTGCAATCACACATATGCATGTCCTGATGTAAAATCAAGGAGATGAAACAGTATTTATTTCTTTCTAGGGGGAGGTAAAACAAGATAAAAAGTGAGGAATCCCTTTTGGCCTGCAGATAGCTTAAAACCAGATTCACAGTCAACTACAAAACAAGAAAAAGTGCTGCAAGATTCACCATAGATGAATTTTTCTGGAAGCAAGGTATTGAGTGGACCCATAAACACTATAAATAGGATGCAGTAAAAGACTGGAACAGAAAAAATAACAAATAAATCTCTACACTCAAGAAATTCTATAATTAGACAGTAAAAGTTGAATTCAAGCTAGAAAATTATCTAATGAAGGAAAGATTAAGAAGTAAAAAAAAACCTGTTTGCTCATTCTTTGTTCACCTAGCAGTCATCAATCATGAGTTCAGAAGAAGAAGAAAAAAAAAAAGATTCTTCATTGGCCAGCAGCAAGGATCCCCATTTAGAGCTCAGTTATTATGGGTTATCAGTGTTTACACTTCTCCTGTGAATCTACTGAGATGACATGTACCAACAAAACCCAGTATCAGGATGACTGACACCTCTTTCAGATTCAAACACAATCCACATGCAGATACAGTTACACCAACAGAAACATTTTTATACTCATTTATAATTCTATATAAACTAGGCAGGGGGGAGGGGAGGGTTAGAGAGAATAGCATGGTCTATTTTGTTTGACTTTTTTTTTTTTTTTTTTCCACAAATTTATGTCCTTGGTAAGTTTCAGATTGTAAAACACTGTCTGCTTATCTGAATTACTTAGAGCTGAACGCTGCTCTACAGGTAACACTTCTGGCCCTAAGTTCATTATAGTCTCAACACAAGAAGACAGATGATGTACCAACAGGCTTTTCAGTCATTAGGGTTATTTATTAATTTTTAACAAACAAAAAGAAAAGAATCACTGGAGAGATTTCCCCTTGCCATGCTATTGTAAAACAGTAATTGACGCAGCAGTCCATCGATTAGCTTTCTTGCCAGTAATTGTCATTTCTGCAGACACATGCATGAACCTCAGTATCACAACATTTTAAAGTTTTGTCCTGCCTGAGAAGTACTTAAGTGCTTGAACTTTACATGACTTACAATCAAACAAAAATTAGCATTAAAAATGTTTGTGCTGTTAGAGCTGCAGCTGTCTGTGCTCTCTTTTAAATATACAAGTTAAAATGATTTTGCTGTAGTGTGATCAGGGATGAACTGAACGGCAATATTTAGACTAATTACCTTCCTCTGGGAGCTTCGAGAATACACATCTTAAATTAAGGGAGGAGATATTGTAGTCAGAATCAAATCTCTGAAAGGTCACAATACTGCTCATTGGAAAATGTTTCTTCTGAGATGAGAGAGTGGTTTGCTGTCTGACTACAAAATCTACAATGATTTAAACCTTCTTGAAACAAAATAATAACTTCTAAGACTAATTGCATGTATATACTCAACTAGAAAATACAAAGTTTAAATCAATTTCCAAGACACATTAAAAAAAAAAAAAATGAAAACCACACAGTGCACACTGAACCATTCAGAACCTGAACCCTACAAGTGAAATGTTTCAAAGGCTTTTAATAAATACCATTCACAAATAAGAGGAAAATTAGTTAACATAATTAACTTATCTGCTAATATCACAAATTTTACCTGCACATAGTGTAAATAAAGAATAAAAAAAGTACTATGTATTTCCATTTAAACTCGCCTGAAGATAATTATGAATGCACTCTGGCTGAACTTCAAGTATTCAGATTTTAAACATTAATTTACTTTGACTATGTGCATGTCAAAATGAAAGATTGCTGTCTGGATCCAGACATGCAGTATTAATACTGAACACGTGCATTCATTTCAGGTCAGCAGACATTCCAACTCTACTTCAGCAGGTGGTAGGAATAGCACTCTAATTAAAATCTATATTAAAAAGTTCACAATGGGCTATCTATTCTGAATAGCTCCCATACAGAAACATCACTGCAACCTAAGGACTTAGACCACCTTTACTCAAGTCTGAAGAAAACTGAATGGCCCCTCACATAACCCACTAATTATGTCCCTTTCTGAACAGCTTCTACTTTTTCATGCTACCAACAAATTTTTTCAAGGCAGGCCAACTAAAGGTTTCAGGACCCATTTTAAATACTAAGAAAGGTACCAAAATACTTATTCAAAAAAATCTCACATTTAGATATTAAAGCAATGAAAAAAAGTTAAGCTAAGTTCATCCCCTGTTAGATATTTGTCTCTGGTCACTTCAGAAAATGAGTGCCTTTCATAAGTGATACGTCTGAGAACAGTGCACACAAAGTCAAGGCAGTCTCAGCCCAGATTACCTGATAAGATACTGATTTAGTCACAGTTTTAGGTTAAATATCTACTTACGTGTGGGTTGGTGTTTTTCTAACTTAACATTTTTTATTACGCTTTTAGGGGTGGGTTTTTTGGTGTGCAATCAGTATGTACTGTACTGAAGCCCAGAAATAATATGACAGCCAACAATGCACAGTGCTTCAGTTATGTTTCTCACAAACAAAAAGAGCACTGACTGACTGTAATGCCACACAACACGCACAGTCCACCTACTAACTTCACTTCTTGCACAGCACTTCTGCTGCTGAATGAGGTGATGATGTGACCACCAGGATGAACGCAAACACTTGGAACTTTGTGGCAACCACAGCAAATGAACTAGATGGGGAGATGAACTCAAGAACCCTGAAATGGAGCACTTAAACCACACTTTTCAACAGTGACCGTACTTTGCTCCTCAAGTGTAACTGATAATTGCATTAAACATCTTCCAAGAAAACTCAGAAGGCACATAGGTCCGTTTTCTTCATATTTGAAAGAGACTAGGGATTAAGTGAAGAACTATTCTATTACTGGTATCAAGAACAGAATCTTCTTTTTTTTTGTAATTATCACTTCCACAGAGGCACTTAACTTTCCACAAGGGAACACCAAGCTCATGATAGCTCCAAAAGTATTCTCTCTCCATGTTTCAGAAACCACTTCTCTGCACTCATACTGATGACCCACGAAGAGAAAATTTTAAGTGTTGCCTAATTCCTTCTCTCTTGAAAACCACCTATAGCAGACACCCTTATACCCCTTTCACCCCTTTAGTGGGCAATAAGATCAAACTGATGCACGTGCTAGCCAAGGACAAATATCAAGAATGTTGTATCCCACACAATTTACTATATTTAATGAGAGTCCCATGTATATGTGATTCAAGTCTGAATTGCAAGTGTTAGTCAAACAATATTGGATGGCACCTTGACAACAGGAGCTACTTTAGAACTATAAATTCAAATATTATAAACAGTGGCACATGAGTTTAAAAATCTTTTACAACAGCTGTTCATCTTTAGATGCCTGTGAAGTTTCCAGCACTCAGAGAAATGGGTCTTTCCAAATGTAAACAGAAGTAAAGGAGCATTTTGCTTCCTTGAGAAGAGTATCTTGTTTTTATCATGTGTGGCACTTCATTTTAACTAAACCAGCCCAGATACTTATAATGTTAGTTTGTCTTCTGGAAAGCTAAAAGCATATTTATTTGACATGCATCTTCCTAGTAACCAGAATCTTATAACACACTTATATTTTAAATAATTTTGGTTCCTATTCAGAAACATCCATGGCCAATCAGAAAGAAAATATACATATAATAGTTATTAACTCCTGTTGCATTGAACTTTTGTTACAAAACAGTACATCTATCTTTGACTATTCGTTTACGAAACAAAAACATCATTTCAATATAACCCCTAACATATACGTACATACTAAGAACATTTAAATTTCATCATATTAGGAAAAATCTTTAATAGACATTCTTCTCATAGGACTCAAAAATAAAGCATTTGTGAATTTTGACATCACAGATAGAATTCAGCAAAACCAGACAAACATGTTCCCAACTCCATCACACAGCATCACAGGATATGAGATCAGTGTCATTCCACCAAGTAGTTCCTCCACCTTTTGTTTTGTTTATTTTAGCTTATAGGTTACTATTCCATGCAAAAATATTATTACAGAACTTGACTGAATCTGTTTCTTTACAGACAAAGACAGTATTTTAAGAGCAGGTGGCAAGATAGTCCAATAAGCAGCTACTGTCTAATGTCAGACGCCCAGACAGCTCTGCAGCTGTTTATAGGATGTGTCAAAGAACTGTGTTCCTGGTTCTCTGCTTTAAGGGTGATCTATGGATTCAAAGATAAAACTATCACACAAGACACGTCAGAAAGGCATAGCAATTACACTTGCCAAAACAAAACTGGAACAAGGACCATTTTTAGCAACTAATTCATGGGTAACTAAGTACACTGTAGAAGCTCTGAACTTAAAACAAAGCCCTGAGACCTCCAAAATAATAAAATATCAACTAAAAAGAAATGAAAAACTTGAAAGTTGAACTGAACTTGAAATTATAGTTAACCTGACCACATGACTTTCCATGGTAACTTATTAACACACTTCACATGCTTACCTATACACACAAAAACCCTGCAGAACTGTAAGGTTGACTAAACATTGAAAGGATTTATGCAATTTGAGGGAAGATAAGATTAAAAAAATATGCTCAGTCTTACTGCATTAATAACAAGGTATTCATGCATTAGACTATGCATCTCATCTCTCCTATGTGTCTTGCCTTAGGAGCAGAACTCCCTGTATCATCAAAAGAAAGAAACCAACACTATTGAATTCCTTACCTCCAGGGGGTGCTTCAGGAAAGCAAGTATATTATCACTTAGCTAATTAGACTTAAGTTAGGAACCTAAACTATATCTCTAAAGATGTATAGTAAAACCACTTTTTGAACACCTATTTTGATAGATATTTCAGCATTCCCTGGGTAGTCCTTTGTTTATCATCACTTTGATGTAGCAGCTAAAATGCATCTTTAAGCAAGGATAGAAAGTGCCACCTTAACAGTTTTTTGCTTGTGGGCCTTTTGCCAAAGAAGTCTCTTCATTGTTTATTCCAGAATGACACTTTCAAAGACACCATTCTGCTTTCAAGGGGTAGCTATGAAAACATTCGTGAAGCAACGCTAGAGAAAGTACTCTGTAGAGGTTAAAAAATGTATGTTTTAGCATATAGAAAGATATACGAGTAGTACCATTTAAAACACATCTTAAATCCACCTCATTCATCAGACTTTAAATCTTTCATTTTAGGAATCAGTTTATTAAGAATATGGTTTGCAACATAGATGGCACATGTGTTTTCAATACCGAAATGTGTCTAAAGTAATTGGGTACAACTTGGTATCAAATACCACACAGTTTGTTCCATAAGTCACACACTCCTTGATGTTAGCAAGACATTAACTAGTTCCACACTTTCTGTACATCAAAGTGTATTCTTGATTTAGTTCCTGGTACGTGTTAACGGGAATGGAATTGCTTTTACAAAAAGCTAGACTGTATTAATGAAAAGGAAAAAAATACAGCTACGAAAGCTCAAAATACATTTTTACAGGGGTGAGCTGCTGATTAGCAAGCATTTCTCTCAGTGTCTCGGGTCTCACAAAAACAGCAGATCCAACCCTAGTTCACAGAAGTTTTCAACTTGTTTTTATATACCAAAGCTTAGAAAAGTGTTTCCTTTTTGCATTAATTTTCCTTGTGTGTCCATTAACAGTAAGTTTGAAAAATGCAGACCCCTAAATTACCTTCTTGAATCACAATTTGGGCACAGGTCTCTAGGAAAAAAGTAAATAATGGTCCTTCAGCAGGTTGTTCTCTTAAAGGAATAAGAACCTATAAATCAGTTAATACAAAAACATTATTTTCATTATTAAACAATTTTCCTGAGAACCAAATTAACTGAGATACAGCAGAAAAGATCGCAACTTGAATCAACTATGTTACTAATTCATCCTAGAAGCTGCTTTACTGCTTCAAACCAAAGGCTGTGAAAACCTGCAAAATAAGAAAAAGAGTTATGTTAAACTAATTCCTACATATTTTAGACTGAAATTGAACTACTTTAGAAGCACTGCATCATGATCAGGGTATTTTTACAGCTGCAGGTATATTTACTACAGTTACACCTTTTTTCTAAACTGAGGAAACTTTTATCCAAGACAAGAAATCTTCACTTTTCCATTGTTTAGATACAAACATCTTACTTTTGCCATCCAGCCCCACCTAACAAACTAATCCAGAGCACCATCACTTCAGCGGGTTGAGTTACACAGGTTAGAATCTATTTTCCGTTTCCTCCTGGTATACAGTATTTCTAAGACCACTTCTTCAATACAAATGAGGTTTCCCTCATAAAAACTCAGTGAAAAAACTGAGTTTAATAAAGTTTTTGCAGCTAAAGAAAAGTAAAAGTAACTGCTCAATATTTTCTTAGAATCTTCCTATATGAGAAGCTCCTGTGCCAATATCTGCTAATATTTTTAATTTATTCATTTTAAAAAAAAAAAGTGTTATGTCAAATATTATATTTTCTCTTTAGTGTGTGCTAGGTAGCACACCTGGAACTTCAAGTACAAATTCATCAAGTGATTTCAATTAGTGCCAGGAAGGTGAGTCAAACCAGAAATGTTGTATACACACAATGCAAATAATCACTGATACACCAGTACAGGTGTGATCAAAGACAGCAGCCAGCAAGATCTCAGGAAGTAAATGAAGACCATACCCTAATAATTAAATAAATCCATGTAATCGTTACTGTAAGAGACAACTACAGCATTCAGCAACTCTATCTCTTCCCCCTTCCCAAAAAACAAGTAAAACACATTTAAGGATTAAAAAAAAAAAATAAATTCATACATGCACACAGAAAACATGCAGTTCGGTAACATAAATGCCATTTTGGCGCTTCACAGACCCTTTGGAGTTTGGTTGGGGGTTTTTTTAATGATACACAGCACTAGCTGCAGCTGAAGCAAACTTTCTCCTTTTGCTGGAAGAATCTTTAAGAGATGCAAACTTTCCTGGTGTACGTACCTGAGAACCATGAAAATCTGCCTTGCCAAAATTTCTAAAATGTTTTTGACCACTACAGTAAAGGAAACGGACTGCTTAGCACATTGTACCTCCCGCACAGTGAAAACCTCTTGCTAATGCTGATCATTATGAAAAAACCTTACGCCCTCCTGATTGGACACAGAAAACCATGGCTGCATCACGTTGTAGGCGTCCTAGTACCACACCCATCAGCTTTATTTGGATATGATCTTTTCCACGAATGAACAACTACCGTGCTCTACAATTATACAGCACACTTGGAAACCAAAAGTCCAATTTTAAGAAGACAGAAAGAAAGTTAGAACTTTTTTAATTTTTTTAAATTAAGCTTTCCTAGCTAAGATTCTGAAAATAAGGAGTTCATGTAACTAGCATGAACATACACAGATGATGATCAATTAAGAAAAAGCATACAAATCTCACTAATCTCAAAAGACTTTTATACTAATCGCTGCTTCATTTCCTTTGTGACCATATTTGAACTGACAGTGGATCTCATTTCTTCTGAATAATCTTCTAGGATATTTACACAAGCCTAATGTATGCAATGTTTCTGCATTATTAATAATTC
Source organism: Lepidothrix coronata (assembly GCF_001604755.1). Classification (NCBI taxonomy): domain Eukaryota; kingdom Metazoa; phylum Chordata; class Aves; order Passeriformes; family Pipridae; genus Lepidothrix; species Lepidothrix coronata. The sequence continues at coordinate 5,951,970 of NW_016690203.1, read as the reverse complement.
TGCAGGAAACTAAGGAAAATTTTACCTCACTTGCTAGGGCTGCCTCTGAACTTTTAAGTCCTTTCAAACAGTGCACAGTAAGGCCCTGAGCCAAGAGATCATTTGTAGTGGGATCAATTAAGTGACTACATTGAAAATAAAATTCAATAAAATGCCATTTTTAACCTAAATGTTAATTTAAAAGGTTCTCTAGAATGTTTCGGTAATAATTTTGGTGAAAGCGCGGTCATACAGCGCCATCTAGCAGTGACTTAGAGTACAGCAGTTACCATGACACCGAGTTTGACACATTAAATAGTTTGTAAAGTTCTCATTTAAACAAACTCAAAGAAAACAGTGAAGTGATCCGTACGATTGCCATAAGCAAACCTAAAGCTGAAACTTTACAGATCGTTTACAGAAACTTTACAGATCATTTACAGAAACTTTACTTCATGCCAACGGCTACAATTCTCTTCCCACTGACCTAAACTCTGGTCTCATAACAGAGGAGGAGAAGATGTTTAAAACATCTTTCTTTGATAGCTTATTACTTCTGCAAAAATAGCTTTCTAAAATTGATCTGGAAAAGCCATGTCAGCATTAAAAGAACTCTGATCATAATGTCGTCCCGTGTAGCTCTTACTCTAAGTTTGACATCAAAATTAAATTTTGACCTAATGTTTCTCCAAAGTGCTATCTTCATTAATTTTAAGTGGCCAAGATTTCTCTGCTTGTCATGACTAAAGCTATTGAAACATCTCAAGTTACATACGCCAATAAATTCAGGTTTTCCAACATACTGGGTGGGGGAAGGATAATTTAAGGCCCCAAAGATTGGCATCAAGATGGATTCTTTACCAGATCAAGTTGCACAAAATACCTGCAGAAATCAGTCATGGCACAAAACACTAAAACAAAGCATTCCAAATCTAAAGCTCCAGTTTCACAAGCACATACTTTATCTCAGTATCTTTAAGGAAGCCGTAGTGCTAAATGAAAGACAAGCCATCTCTTGCACACGCTCAGTCCTGGTCTCTTGCACATGCTCTGTCCTCTTTATTTCTCAGTGTCTCAATGTATATGCATAGACACTTACAAAAATTTGCAGTAAATCAAACCAAGGATCTAGTATAGGTTTAGACTAAAATGGCCAAAAAATAAAACAAAAGGTTCCAGAGTATTTTTTGAAACTGCAGTGGGAGAAAAATAAAAGCAAATAACAGAAGTGTGATGACAGTCTTTGGCTTAGCAATTCAGAGTTTCTATTACAAAAAACAATTAGAATACTGCTTTACCAGTAACATCAGTGTCCCCAAATGAGCCATGAAAGCAAATCCTGAAAAAAAACCCCAAACTTGTGAAGCTCTATAAATTAGTAGCATTCAGTTTAGACACATGAAAAAAGGGAAGCAGAGAAGGAAGCTTTTCTGACCAGGATAGCATACAAGCTAGCACCAACTTTAACTTCCTCATCTTCAACAGTTTTATTCTAAAAACTATCTCCCATAAGTATTTTTCTATGTAAGTGTATTTCTTTTTTTTTTTTTAATTGAAGCCGAGTATGATAGAGTTATTTTCTAATAGACTTTGATCCAGATTTCAGCTGTCCTGAGACCTAAATTGGAAAGTTTCATAAACAATAGTTTGAATAAGGCAACAAAAAAATCTACCTACTACCCATTTATCAAAATTGTACACACTAGATAAACAGACTAGGGCACTTGAAGATTGATGTAAATAAACTGGGTAATGTCCAGAGGAGTGGAACAAGAAAGGTCAGAGCTCTAGAGAACATGACCTATGAGAGAAGCTTTTAGGAATTACATTTATTTAGCCTAAACACAAGATGCCTATAGGGAGAAGGCATAACAGCATTCAAATATGTGAAAGGTTGCTATGCAGAAGAAAAGAATCAGATGTTCTCCACACTCACTAAAGAAAACACAGGCTTGAACTGTGCTAAAGGATATAGGTCACACACTTTTCAACCAGAAAGGTAGTTAATCATCCAAAAGGGGTTATGAATTCTCCATCACTGGAGGTTTACAACAACCAGCTAAAACTAATGCCAGTGAATGGCCCAGCCCTGGGAAGAAGTTCACCACACAGGTGGCTTTTGGCCTGTGACCTATGACAGACTGCAGCAGTCTAAGAGGGGGCTCCACCAGTCATGAACACCAACTCGGAGCCTACTCCCTGCAGGTGGTCAGGGAAAACAATCTTACTTAAAATTCCTCTCCCAATCCTCCTCTGCATCAGTTTACACCGCAGAACTAAACTCCTGCACCTGGCTGCCATTCTGCCCGCAGCAGGTGAGCAGCATCACAATGAGGTGCTGATAAACTATGGGAATTTCTCCCCAACTCACTGAAGAGCAGAGGCAAAGTTCACAGACCCCTCCATTTAAATGTAGTTCTGCCTCAGTAAAGTGAGGAACCACTGACAGCACTGAAAAGCTACACCCATAAGTGAACTGGCAGTTACCTACAGAAGATGCTGTTTTTCCTGCTCTACCATGTTTGTATTTGGAAAATCATGGATAGGCGCAAAGACATGAACATGTAAGTTTTCCAACAAGCCACTTTTTTACAAAAAGACACAAGTGTCATGGCAAAACAGTTTGTGGAGAAACTTTTCCTCCCTCTCTCAGGTTTCCTCGAATTTGGGGTTCTATTAAAAACAAGACAAGCAAACAAAAAGACCCTTTAACAATGAGATTGTTCTCCTTTAACAAAAAAATTCAAGTCATGTTTTTCCTATTCTACTGTAATGTTACAAAGAATATTTGGAACCATCAGCAATATATAAAGGTGACTGCCTCACAGCTAAACTTATTTTTTTAAAATTTTCTGGTTAGTAGACTTCTAAAGCATATTCAGCTGTTATTCTCCTTCCATCACTATAAATTATAAGACTAAAAGTTCTGTTTAAATAAATATTGGATGCTCAAATTTACCATCATCTGATGGTCTACATCTTTACCTTCACAAAAGAAAATTAACATTTCCAGTGGTAAGTAAATTTTTCAAAGCATGATAAAGACAAGCAGAAAAGTGGCAACCAATGAACAAACAACAGAATTTCAAAAGTCAACTATCACTTAGGGAATCAATTACTAACAAGCACACTTCTACCCTTAAAGCCCAGCCAACAAAAACTAAGGGTCCAAAACGCCTAATAAAATCAGCAGCCAAGTGTTCTGTCTTTTATTAAATTGCAAGCCAAAAAAATCACTTCTCTATACACCAGTGTCTTGTACCAATCAACAGCAATTCACTTTTGGCACGATTAACTCAAATCCTATTTATAGTTATCCAAGACAAAGTTTCTGCTTAGCTTCTTTCTGTAAGCAAATTCCAAAGCCAGGGATTTGAGACACAAGACAAATGCTAATGTCTTCTGTTGGGCCTGTTCCTCAGCCCCAACACTTAATCTGCTAACTCCAAATGGTAGCACAGAAAAGCTACAGGATTCATGGAAGTGAATACAAAACTCATGGATGTGCATTTCTGCATGCACATCGTACCCTGGCTAAGCACGAGTGTTGTAAAGGCTGCACCAGCTAAGTCAGCTTAAGGTCCCCACGGGTGCAACACTGCTGGGCCACAACAGCTATCCCACTTTGCCCAAGCGGTTGAAAAGAGCACAAAAATCATAGAAACTGGCTAGATGAGGCTGACGCTTCCTATGAACTGCAAAAATAGGTTATGAAAATATAAAACATTCTAACAGAGTTTTATGATGCAATAAAGCCATTTCTCCGCACCTTTGAGATGCAGAGCAGCTGCATCACTTCTCTCAGGGTGAAAGACATCTCTGTCTATAGTATTTATGTGACCGAATAATTACTCAGTTTCTGTGAAACATTAAGAGCTTGTGCATAACTTGCTTAATTTCAAAATAGGCTTTCAAGCACAGCAATGCTAGAGAAGAGCGGGACTGAATATCCAGTGGTTATGCCATAATCTCCACCAGGAGGATACAAGTACCATGGGAGTCTGCTCCAGCTTTGCCTAGGACTACAGCAACAATGCCATTCCACTAATACAGAGCTCCTTCCCTGAAAACTCAGGTGCTTCCCAGTGCACACAGCTCTACTGCTCCCAACACATACATGGGACAGACTGCCCTTTGACAACTTGCTTATCTCCACTATTTCAAACATTATTCACAATAAAAGATTTTACAAAACTAAATCAAAAAAATATTTAGCTGAAAAACCCCAAAAATTTATACAATGCAGAAGTTCCTGAAGATAAGCTCAAGAAAATTATATACACTCAACCAAAGCAAATTTTAAAAAAAGTATTTGCACAAACCCTGAAGTTAATCACACAAAATTTACAAACTCATTACGTAGGCTAGACACCACATTCAACTTAGGATGTTAATTCACAGCAAGTAGCACTTTCCCTCAAAAAACACATTAAATCAGATCCTTCGTATTGTTCAGAATGTGCTCGGACAAAGTAAAAACCTAGTTTTTGAACCTTAGGATAGCATTGCACTTACTACAACAATTACCATCTACCTGAAATACTAGCCTTAACAAGCTGTAACAATTAATTACCAACATCCAACCTGAACACCATCTGTCTTTACACTCACGGTTTTACTTATGCTGTTGTTATGCATTTCAACAACTACTATTCATTCAGTCATCCTCACCATTTTTAGTGTCTTGATGTAATACACACTGTAAAAGTGTACTAAGATTATTAAAATTAAACAAATTTTTTAATCATTCCTTAATGAACAACACATCAATCATTATAAGCAAAACCCTCAAATAACATTTCAGAGAGAAAGTCTTATATAAAAGTAAAGCAATGTCCCCAGACCAATAAAAATAAAGCAGAAAGGTGCTTCCAAATGGAATAATTCTTAAAAAAGGTGAATTTAGCAATTACACTTCATGAATCTCCAATCCTCAACACAGACTCTCTGGAAGGGGAACTGATGAGTCTAACACAAAACATAACTTAAACTACAGAGTGGTAACTGAGACAAAATAGAAGTATGAAACACAGACCTTCTTAATGCTCAATAGCAAACTCAGCAACTAAATTGACATAAGATTGGAATGACAGCAAATAATTTAAAGCCGGTTCAGTTGAATGCACATGACTGCACTTCAAATTTGACTACTGCTCCAGCATCCCCAAATTCAGTCGTTCATCCAGCCCAGAAAGAATGGGAAGCTTCAGTGCCCTCCCGGCTGTCGGAAAGCGGGAGCGCGGCCCACCGCGGCACTCCTTATCCACTGCTGCCCCCTCTCGGCTCCTCCCGGGACGGCACCACCGCGCCCAAGGGCTCTGCCCAGCCCACCCAGAGATTTAAACCCTCTTCAGCTGAAAAAGCTACCCGTCTAAACTATTTCACGCATTACCGACTCTGTGTGTGTGTGACTACTGTAAGATATTTTGATAGAAAGAAACCAGAAGGGTAACATCTGAACTTGCTCATGCCAACCAGGTCTGGGGAGACACGATGCTGTATCATTTAAAAAAAAAAAAAAGAGAGGAAAAAGGCATAAGTAAAAGCACAGATGACCTGAGATACACTCCAAGGGTGAGATGGGACTCTGGAAGAGATAAGAAATTGCTACATGCTTCATTACTTGTTCACTCAGCAACAGGACCTGTTTTAACACCTGGGAGCCACAGAAGCACCTACCAGGCTTACATGAACATAACCCAAAATGGCCATGAAGAAGGAAATAACAATTACACTCAGGTCTAGCAGGCAGGGGAAAAAAATAAATAAAAGAGAGAGAAAGAAATGGACTTAATTTGCTTCCATCAATGAGGAAAAGCACCAAAACCAATTTGTGTCACTTATCTGTTTAGTGAATTTCTGCTGTCTCCAGCCAGACTCCATAATCACATGGCAGTCTTTTCTCTTAGCATGCCCTCAGGCCTAACAGAGATAGAACAATACAGGTTAATGTTCTGTATTTGGAGACACAGCACAGTTCAAGTTCAGTTGTGCTACACTGAAAATTCTTACAAGCAACACGCTGGAAAGCAACTCACTCGGGTTGGCATTTCCTCTGTGGAGTAACATACAGCAAGCAGCAACTACACACGTGGAGGCACCCACACTGCAACTGGGCAAAAAGCATTCCCAAAATAAATTAGAAGCATCTTAATGCAAAGCTGTAACCATACCAAGTTCAGAGAACTCCATCCTCATCCGCAGTTTCTCAAAACCAAGGAACATCTACCAGCAAATCAAACTGTAGCCAAATTATATCAAGAGTCTGCAGTAAACATTAACCCCACCACCACTATTCTCCAATCACGCAGGGCAACAAGTCTTTCAGATGCCCCTACAAATGTTCCTGATCAAAATATAATCTTGGTCCTACCTCTGAGAGTACATGGTCAAAGAAATCTCTTCAGGTTATAAAAAAAATGGTCTGTTCTCCCATTACTTTTCATAAATCTTCTAAAAATTTTCCATAAGCCCAAAGAACCATGAGACATGTGGAACTAAGCTCTCCATAGAGTGCCCCACAAAGCTCCCCATCATGTGTATGTCTATGTTGCAACTCACTTCATCACTGCTATATATGCTTCATTTACTACAGGGGCACATTCCAGATTGGAGGATATGTTACCAGAAGTTGAAATTTACCCTTAATGGTTCAGTCCTTTTCAAAGTCATTCTTCTGGATTACATGAAGTTCAGCATTGCCAGAACTAAACCCCACTGCACAACCACTAGAGCATGCAGCCAACACTCCATCACTAGAACTAATCCTAAACATGTTATGTATGCTTAAATTTACCCGGCGGGCTCTCTACAAGTGTCTCTGAAGATACTGTACACAAAGGATTTATTTGGCCTCTCCAGCCTGCTCCCAAGTTTCAGCTGCCAGCCCTGCGACTGAGAAATTAAAATACCACAAGGGAAAAAAACATTCACAGATGAATTGTAAAATAGGTGATTTTAAGCAGGATAAAGAAAATAGTACACACTTGTCATATCAAGCTCTAAGGGAAGTGATACAGGATGCCATTATGAGGAGAAAACACAGACTAGTTCTTATCCAATTCTCCCATGACCAGGGGAAACACCTCCCAGTTTGAGAACTAGGAGTTCTGTCTGGTACTGGAGACAACATTCTCAAAGCTGGATACCCCACTTAACAGAAAGTTGCCCAACAGGAATAAGAAGCTGATCCTGAGGAAGCTGAGGTAGGAAAAACTCACCACAAAGAGGTTGTATATCTTGCACTGTGCTACAAGTCAGCAGTGATAAGTAACAGAAGTCTAGCCACACAGAGGTTAGGAAGTTTTACAGAGAACACTGGAGCAGTAATACAAAGCTGCCAAAACCCACAATTATACATTAGTTTACCAAGACCCGGGGAACATGCACCGCTACACATGAGTCATAGCATGGTATTGCACGAACTCTACGCTGCAAGAAAGCATCACAACCACTTCCAGACTCATCATCCCACTCACTGGCTTATGGGACACTTCGGCTTCACTGGGAATACCCGTATTCCTCCAAAGAACTGTGAAACCTTGATCATCTCCAGTTGTGCAACTCCATCTGCTATATCCCATATCATCTGTCTTCCCCCCTATGTCCCATTTCACCGTCTCTCCTCATCTTCCTAAGCCACTTCACCACAAATGTTTCAGACGAAAACCTCCCCACCCACACCCCACGCATTCATTGACTGTGCACAACCGAGCAGGGTTTTCAAGCCTGAATACCAAGAATCAATGCACAAAGCAAACTTGTGACAAGCAGCAACACAGATCTTCTGAGAGCAGGAATCCATATCGCTGTTGTCTTAAGACAACAGGTACAGAAACAAGCTACTTCACTGCCTCTCTCAGTATCAACACCCAAAAGCTTTTATATCCAGATGAGTCAGCTTGAATCTGAAAGAGGAATATGTTGTAGGTAAGGTTATTAAGCAATGCAAAAACCATACAGGATTGTGACTCTACAAGTTATAGACAACAGGAGAATTCTTCGCTGGGGGTACAAAACACTGCAGGCATTTATGCCTCTGTTCACTTTCCTCCATTGCTCAGCTGCTTCAGAGGACAGTTTCATGACTGTAGTGCTGTCACAGAAAACAGAAACACCTCTCATCACCAGAAAAGCAGTGGGGTGTTGTATTTTGTGGATTTAAACACGCACCACAGACATCCTGTCCCCCAAAAAAGGCTGTAAAGACTCTTTTCTTCTAAACTGGCTCTGCACTCACAACCATTTGAAAAGTACAAATCCAAACAAAAGGGATAAACTTGAATTCTGATTGATAAGGCACTTATTGAGCATGTAATAAGGATTCTTTCTAGATTAAAAAAAGAATATTAAAAATACCTCACAATGAGGATGGCTCATCCCAAAAATTACACAGTAATCACTACTGTTTTACATTATACCTAAGAAGGAACACATGAGAGTGATCAACAGGGTGGAGAGTAAAAAATCTAAAGACCAACTGCTGATTCTGACCAAGTAAAAGCATACACTAGACATCAGCAAAAATCTTAGCCAAAATACTTCATCAACTAGTATGCAAACTGCAGAAAGCTTATTTTAATAGTACAGGAAACTATTTTAGAGATCTCTACTTTAAAACAATAAAATAAATCAAAATCTAAAATCACTAAAATTTCATTGTGCAGTAGAAAAGTACTTTTATAACAACACTTACAACAAAGCACCGGATTCTGAAGTGATTCACAACCCATGAATCAATACCTGTACAGTCTTAGTAGTTTTCTTTATTTTCCACTTGGATGAATAAAATGTATGCTGCAGCATGCTTTGCTATGTCTGTATGGGGATGGCCAAAGCCTAAGCAAGCATGGTTTATGCAACTCAACCAACACTAGACAATGCTGTTGAACACCAAAGTCCATGTTAGATTGTAGCACCTCATCTGCTTTTCCACAGCAGACTGTTTCCTTCTACATCTGTCTTCTTTTCAACATGAGGTCTTAAGTAGATCAAAAGCATTTGTTCTTCCTTGTCTTCTTCTTTCTTTCTTCCACTCAAATGTGCTATTTAAGCAGATGGACAGTCTTAAGGATACCTCAGCTATATCCACTGGTAAACAAAACTGACAAGTCTTTAGAAAATTAAAAAGCAGAAGGGGCAAAAAACCCCAGATAATTTCTTTAGCAGTGTTTCAAAATATTATTTGATATTTGCTTTAGAGAAATACATAAATTCTCTGCACAGGGAATTATAGAGCTGCAAGACACATAACTGGGATTATAAACACTACGCTTCAATAGCAATTGGCAAATCTCACTGATACACAAGTCCTGCCAGCAAATACCATAATCACAGTAATGGAGTGACCTCTATACAGCATCTTTCCATCCAACAACCTCACCAAAAAAACCTCCTGAGACAGTAAAAAGGAAGCCTGACCAAAGACTAGTCTAAAACTGCACAAGTAAAGCCTAGGGTCTATAATATAACCTAGTTTCCAGGTGCTAAATCAAAACCAAGACAACTGAATTAGCAATACAACAAATCCACCCCTTCTTGCTTCTAGAATCCCATGCTACAGGAGGAAAAAGTTCTGTGCTAGCATTTATTTCTAAAAAACCACAGAAGTGTAGTGCAGAAGTGTAGTGACTGGTTTAGCTTTGCTGAATGTTTAATAACAGTTTTTGCTTCCTCCTCATAAAAGAAAAAGTTAGAAATATCAGAAGAATGAACACTAAGTCATTAGCAATGCCTTTTCTGCCCCCAGCATGTTTTACAATGACCAAGGAGGAAATGCTTTGGACCTGAACAGCCTCAAGCCAGAAGCAATCACTACAAAACAACAAGCACACATAACAGCTTGATCCACCAAAATGCATTCAAGGCTGGACCAAAACCCATTAATTCCACAGAACCAGAAACCCACCAATGTCAACATATGCTAATACAACGACTCGCTTCAGAAGTCAACGTCTTCTATGTCTGACTACACATGTTCAGTTCCACTTTTCAGAGAGAAAGTACTATAAGTGGCACACGTACCAAACTCCCTTTCCAGACAAAAATCTGGCTCACAAGATTTGAAAGCTCCCAGTTTGCCCACTTCCTGTTTTTCACAGGAGGCGTTACTTGTCTGTACCATGAGAGTTTCTTCCTCCAGGGCATATCTCAAAGGGAACATTCCAGTAGGTTTGCAGGCATATCTAAACTACACTGCAAGTCAAGCTGCCAAGAAACCAAAACCAGTTTTAGAACCAGTAAAGCCACCGTCAGCTGTAGTGTTTTCAGAATATGAACAAGTACCCGTGGTACAGCCCTTCACTGATAGCAGCTGGTCCACACATTTCTGGGTGGCTCAGACTCACAAAAGAGCTTTGTGTTCTCACAGGATGGTATGCAAGATTTGTTCAAAATGCTGCCTACCTTCACCCTGTAAGAGCAGATACAAAAATAGGTTTGGCTCTTCTGGTTTCCCTTTACCTATTTTTAAGATGATGCAGTCCACGACTTTTAATCATCATTGCTGTTTTGCAATATCTGGATGTTGTTGATTCACACTCCACTCTCTCCCCAGACAGAGGTAGTCTTTGGTGTGAAGAACTGTACATAGCCCTCAGCCTTCACCTTTGGATACAGACACTCCTGAAAGCAACACAGGCTGCTTGTACAGAAAGAACGTTTTTAAAACACATGAAAAGCCAGGAGGACATTATATCAATATTCACTTTCAGGTAAGTCAACTTATAAGGCAGGTTGCACTGTTACAACTTTTAGTTACCAACAGGAAACTGTCTGACACTGCTTTTCTTCCTTCTGTTTTTTTTTTTCAATCTTACAATTAGACAGAAGACACTAGAAACAGTGCTTGACCATTTGATTTATAATGGAGCAATAATTGCAAGTAACAATTGTCACACCTCATTCCCTAAAACCAGGACTTTATTCCATCACCTTTTCAGTAAGTGTTGACTCAAAAGCTTAGGAACATGTAGGAAACAGACTAATCCAAACACTTTTATTTAAGTAATAGTTGTCAAACACACTGTAACAACAGATTCTAGCAACAGAGACAGGCACTGATTTAGAAAATAGTTCTTGCAAAACATTTTCTTTTTTTTTCCTGTCCTCCATACTGTAAACAATATTAAACTTAATTTCAAGAAATATTTGAAATTTGGATTACTTCAAGCAATAGTTACTATTACTGAGTAACTAATTCACTCTATAAGACAAAGAGATTAAATCCCTACTTAACATTCTATCTGAACTTCCCAGATGACCTACCATAAAAAAAAACAACCATGCTTTCTTAAGAAGAGATTTACAAGAGATATTTGAGAAATATTGGGAAAATTTCTACATTGGCATTTCCTCTAAGTAAAAATCAAAAATGGATAGCATGAGCAATAACTTATGCACCGGATGCTAAAAATCTGAACTGCCATTTTGTCAAGAGCAAGACTCTGTTGTCTGACTGCACACCTTTGAGAAGCAACTGACTCCATTTTCTCTGTACTCTCCTACTGGACATTGCTGTCTGCAACTAGAATCTTCCATGAGCCTTCTCTTCTTAAAGCTGAAGAAACCCAGTCTTCCCAATCTCTTCTCATACACTGTGTGCTCCAAAACCATCTTGGCTCTCCACTGGACTCACTCCATTACACCAACCTCTGTCTTTTCCTGTGGAGTCCAAAAAAGGACCAAAGCTGGATTACTGGACACAGCATTCCGAACACCATCTCACAAGTACTACACAAAGAAGAAGGATCATTTTCCCAGACCTGCTGGCTGCACTCTTGCTAACACAGCCCAGGATGCAGTTTGCCTTCTTTGCTACAACACTTCACTGCTGACTCATGCTCATTTCTTGTCTACCTCAATCCCAAAATCTTCTTCTGCAAAGTTGCTTTCTACTCAGTCTGTCCACAGTCACCCTTAACACTAGCTGAAGTTATGCCAATCCTAGGATTTTGCATTTGCCTTCGCTAAATGTCATATGGCTTCCATTACCCCTTTTTCTAGTCTATTAAGGTCCCTCTGAACCACAGCACTAGTTTCCACTTCAGATTCTGACACAGTTGCTACACTTGCACTCAGTTCCAGCTTCATTAACCATCTATTAAAGAGAAAGCTCAATAGATGGGTTTGTAAAAACTTACTTTAGCCAGAATTTGTAGCAAATATTTTTGTTCCGTTGAACAAAAAGGAAATTTCCAGAGGACCTTAAATAATATCAGCTTAAAAAGAAGTTACCTCATTTCAAAAAGAAGAAACCACACTGCGTAATTTCTGCCTATCACCTACCATTGGGATTTGTTTGATTCAATATATATATACACATACACAGAAATTAACTAAATCAAAACTTCGATTTAATAATGACCCGAAACTAGAAGTTGATTTCATATACAACTACCAAAATTACTCTGTATGTATTCCTGTCCCTGCAATTGCAGCTTTTATTCAATTTTTAGTTCTCAGTTTCAGATTCTAGATGTAGACTTCTACTCGAAAGTTATGAACACTTAATTTTCTAAAAAGATAAAGTATCAGAAATTTAACATAGTTCATTTCTTCACTGCACTCCATCTTTCCTACATTTCTCCCAATAAAATTGCAAAAGCACAGGAAAACCATCGAAATCCTGACAAGCCAGAATTAGCTTCTGGAACAATATGCATTAAAAAAATTCAGGTAAAGAGAAGTTAAATTTAAGAAAGCCATAACAAGGCAAAGTGAGAACTCATTTGTAATCTTACACAAACAGCTGTCACAAATAAGACTTTTTGGACCAGCACTCCATTTGTCTGTGGAAAGAGCACACCTACTCCAGAGTTGCACCAATAATTTAAGAATCACCTGGGTTCCATAAAATGGTTCAGGCAGTTGAATAATTCAGTATCTAATTTTTACTTATACAAATGCAGAGAGATCAACCACAATAAAGGAAAACGAGATGCAACTGCTTAACGGTATCATGAGATATTCAAGAAAAGAAACAATCATTTTGTGAAATTAGGAGTAAAATACTTTCAGAAAAATGTCAGGACAGACAACCCTGCAGTCTTTCAGTACAAGCCAGATGCAAGTTTAAATGCAAGACAGACCTGAACTTGCATTAATGACTAAAATTTATTTCTATTCTAACTAGTCATAAGCTAGACCAAAAAATTCAGATAAATACTTAGCTATTGAAATACGACATTAATCTAACTTTTCAACTTTTATGTCAACACATTTGCATTAAGGAGATGAAATGTAGTCAGCACAACCACAAATCTGTGGGGTTTTTTTAGGACTGGGAAGGAGGAACAAAATGATGAAGAGCGTTTTTAAGTACTTGGAAGGAAAGGAAAAATAGCATTTTCAGCTCTTTGGAACCTGCATCATCCCACCTCCATCCTAGTGATCATCTCTCCTGAAACAAAAGATCATTCATCTGGAGTAGTTCATCTCTGCTCCAGCACCAAACACACACTTCATCAAGTGACAACACACCACCTTTCTCTCTCTCCCCCTTGAGTTCCACTGCTTGCAGTCAGAAAAGCAGGAATTAATATCTTTCCCTTCCACTCTTATGAAAACTTTTCAATTCAGTTAACAAGCAAAATGCCCAAAAAAAAGGCACTGCATGACACCTATTAGATGTCTGCCCTGTCAAGATAATCTAACCATTCTGAAAACACTCATCTTGTAATCGTTCTGTTTAATGCCAGGAAAACACTTTACCTCTGCACCTTCAAATCAGAAAGGGATCGGAAGGGGATTTTTCAAAACTGTTATTAAGACTAAGAACATTTGATGGCAGTTTGACAGCTCTGAACATTCACCCCAGAAAAACTGAATTACTCAAGTCATATCATTACCTGTAATTTTGTATCCATATGCAGCCAGCTGTCCAGCCATATATTCACCATCCGAGTTATTGTGAGAACATCCCCATGTACGAATCCAGATTTTCTGAACACCAGGAATAATGCTGTTTAGGAAAAATGAATGAAAAAGGCAAGTTAAAAGATGAACAAGCTTCCCCTTTAAGCCCACTGAACAGACTCAATGAACTGTAATTCTTCAAATATAAAATATGCAACACAAACAGTAACAACTCCAAAACAGCTGAGGAGAACCACTATTATTATGTGATTTTAGTGTAACAGGTATTAGGTCTTGCTGGAATAGAGTCAGCTTTCTTCAGAGCAACTTGTATAGTGCTGTGTTTGGTGTTTGTGACCAAAGCAGTGTTGATAACACCCCTATGTTTTAGCTGTTGTTGAACTATCCTTGCTTGTTTCCCACTGTGCTCCATCTCACCGCAAGTGGGTTGGAGACGGACAACAGGTCGGGAGGAACATGAACAGAATAGCTGACCAAAAGGATAATTCATTCCAGACAACATCATGCTCAGCAATAAAAATTGTGGGTTTGATCTTTCAAAAATAGCCATTGTTGTGACACAGGCTGGGCACCAGTCTGCTTGTGGGAGGTGGCAAGTGATCGGTTTTGCATCACTTGGGGTTTTTCCCTACTCTTTCCTTCACTTAAACTGCCTTCATCTCAACCCACAAGTTTTCTCACTTTCACTCTTCCAATTCTCTCCCTTGTGGTGGAGTCAATCCACAAACAGCTGGAAAACAGTTTGAAAGAGTTTTAGAATGGAGAAGGTACAAGAGCTGTAGGACAAGAAGAGATTCGGTACACTGTAGTTATGTTAAAGCAAAAACAAAACCCCCAACAAAAACACACAAATAAGCAAATAGCAAACAAAAAACCAAGAAAAAAACAACAAAACTTCAACACCCCCAACTTTCTGAAAATTATCCTATCTTGTAACAAGTAACCTTCAAGTAATTGCACTGAAATTAGACCACCAGCAAACAAACTGTGAAGAGTTAAACTGCAACCTTTTATATTATGGCACCGACTGGTCGTACCTCCCTCCATACAAGCCAGCTTTATAAATTCTTAACTTAGTGGCCACCAGCCACACGAATATCTGAAAGCACATATCCCAATCTTTCTGGGTTACAGAAGGAGCATGACAGACATGCAGCCTGGAGATAGGACACACAGTGCCTAAAGAATCAACAAAAAGTTCTGCAAGAAGCTCTCATTGAAATTCCTGGGATAACTGCCAATGAGCTAAAGATGCCAGTACAAGAACACCACACATCCTGGTACACAATGCTTCGCCCTGCGAACATCTTTTTTTTTCCTTTCCCTCCACGCTTCTTTTTTTAAAAGATGCTTCCCTTAGCTAGAAATAGAAATTTGTTGATGGAACATTAATGATCATTAAGTGTAAACACAGTGTATCTAGACTTCCTACTGTCTAAACAACACATGCTCAATGTGCTTTCTTGGGTCAAAAACACTAAAACACAGCTTGTTAGATTCATAGTACCTGAATACTTTGGTGCATGACGTGCTAGTGTGAGGTATCTACAGAGCACCAGTTCAGCTGTACATACACTCCTGGCAGACTGGGGCCAATGCACTTTTAGGGGCATTCAGATAAAGATGCATTGTTATGCTTACAAAATCCCTTTTGAACACTAATGAAAAAACAAAATTTAATTTCCCCACAGGAAATTAAATTCCTGTACCTATTTTATTTTCATCTTTATCATACAGGGAAATTTTATCCACCAACTTAAAACTAATGGAGGAAGAAAGAGGAAAAAAAATCCAGATCTCAGAAATGCAGTAGAAATTAGAATCAATAAATGAGCTGACCTATACTCTAATCAATTCCACTGCAGCAGAAAGCTGATTCCATTCTTATGGGAATCACAAGTAGGAAAAATGCAAAGATACATGGTTATTGCATACTATTTCCACTGAAATAAAAAAGCAAGTTCAAAAGAAGTTTCACTTGCAGGATGTATACACAAAAAGTACAGCCTCTGGAAATCCCAGGTTCCAGAAACCAGGATGAAAGAAAAGCAAGGAATATGTAACCTTTGTTAAAGAGGACTGGGTCAGGAATACTTCAGCAAACTGGGCATGCTGGGCACTGACGAGATACATCCACAAGAGAAATATGGATGTACGGGAGACAGTCCAACAAAGGGCCATAAACATCATTAAGGAACTGGAACATGTCTCACATGAGGCAAGGCTGAGAGTGCTGGGACTATTCTGCCTGGAGAAGGCCCAGAGAGATCTCATCAAAGTATATAAATACCCAAAGGAAGAGTGCAAAGAAGACAGAGCCAGATTCTTTTCCGTGGTGCACAATGACAGGACCAGAGGCAACAGGCACAAACTGAAACACAGGCAGTTCCCTCTGAACATCTGGAAACGCCTTTCTCACTTTAAAAATGACCAGCAACTGGCACAAGTTAAGCAGGGAGGTTGCAGAATCTCCATCCCTGGAGATATTCAGAAACTATCTAGTCCAAAAAGCAGTCCTGACCAACCGGCTCTTGGTGGCCCTGCTCGGGCAGGGGGTTTGGACAAGACGACCTTCTAACCTCAACCCTATTGCAGCTCCCAGGATTTTGTTCTTATTTCTCATTAGAGATGCCAAAAGGCTACTCCAGGACCGCTATTTGAAGAGCTCAGATTCTATTTAGGTAATCAAGATGAAGCAGACAGTTTTTCAGAAATTTTTTTACATATAAAAGTGTAACAGAGACCATTTTTCCAGTCTGATTATTCCATTCGTCAACATCTCAGTGATTACTGATTTCTACAGAAAATTTACCCAGGAAAATAAATTTGCTTAGGACTTATTACTTATTCTCCCTACATTTTATGAAGACTATTTTACTCATTTTTATCCTGTGTTCGGATTTATGAGATAATGAGAACTTCCACCTTATTTTTAGAAGCTGACAGTGTATACAAGCTGCAAGAAACATAACAAGATAGGGTCGATGTAAGACGTTACCTGTCACTTGGGGGATCATCTTCTGTCTGAACCTTTTTTTGTGAATTGCGTTTTCGCACTTTTGGAAAAACATTCCTTCTCACAAACTGTCGGTCGTGTGGTTTCACATCTTCTGCTGACACAATGTCTTCAATATCCTCAAGCACTGAATCACAGGCAGCAGGCATCTTCAAGAAGTGTTAGAGAAGGCAGGCATTAGCAAGCATTTGAATACAAATCCAAGGCCCAGGATCTACTGTATATGTTCTCACAAATAAAAGTCAGATATATTTCTCATATACATGCAATATATCATACACATGAGGGACTGAGCACATAAAAACCGATATCTATGGAGAGGTACTCCATAGAGATGCCCTCTTCCCCTGATACCTCAAACACAGGCAGGGAGAGTCACAAATGCCATACAGACTTTTAGGGGCATCAAGTACAGGCAAAGACAAAGCCACAAGCCATATAAACTTTTAGAGCCTTTTTAAAATAATCTGTACCTTGTCATCTTCTAGTTCAAAAACCCTTCAGCTCCTCTGACACAACATATCCAAGACACAAGTACTTTTAATCATGTCTGCATCATAATAAAATAATGACTTCATGTTATGTGACGGATGTGCTTCCACTCACATCACAGAAGAATGAAAGATATAGAATTTAAGCTCCTGCTTCAGAGGCTGTTGTGGCTCTTTTATTTCTATGCTGAAAACAGGTGCATGGTATTTCTTCAAGACAATATGTCTTCACAGTCTTTTTGAAAACAAACCAAACTGTTTCTAGAATTCCTGATCCCACGGGCCTTTCATCTGAACTACCTCATTCATTAGGACAGCAAAATATTTCTATCTTCAGGTATGAGACGTTAAACCTAACTAATATAAAATAAACAGTTTATAATATGGTTAGTATAATATACTAAAAGATCACTAGAATCTAACTATATTTTCCACAAGGAAGTAAATAAATATGCATATATATCCTCCCAGCAGATGTCAAGATCCAGATTAGTTTTCAGGAACTGAAAAAAAAAAGTTATTTGCTAAAAGAGCCTATAAAAAGTTATTGCATTAAATACACATCTCACACTGTGCTGTGTGTAACTAACTCTTAATTAGAATATAGTCTGATGTACCATTGGAAACCTGGGGTTTTATGTATCTCAACATTTTACAAAGGAAATCATGCAAGGGCATTTCACAGAGTTTGCAGGGAAAATACAACACTTTCCTGTCTCACAGAGAAGAACAAAACAACCAAGGCTTTAATTTCTTTAAAACCAGATTTCAGGAACAGAAGATTCACCACTGGCATAAAGATACTTCCAGATGTTGCAAATGAATTATTGCAGAACATAAGAAGTTAAACACCTGTGCATTTTCCCAGCATGTGTCCTTCAGTCAATCTTTCAAAATATACTTCAAAATAAAACTTCATGTAACCTGAACCAAAACATCTGTGTTTAACTTAAAAAGGAGTAGAATGATGTCACAAAGAGGATGCATGTGCCACAGCTATTTAAGCATTCATCTTGATAAAAATCCCAGGATCTATAAAATAATGCAGCAAAGGATGAACAAAAATAAACTGCCGTGAAAAGTCCAGCAATAAAGGGTATGAGGGGAAGGTGACATCTCTTACACTACTTCCTACCAGTGACAGGATGTACAAATAGGTAATGTTATCAACTGAGTACATGGGAGGGAAAAAAAAGTTTTGATTTGTTGTTCTTTTCTCTCTCTTCCAGAAAAATATCCAATATAATGGAGCAGCTAGCAAAGCAAATAAGCTTAGCTTACTCCAGTGGCCCATGAAAGAAAGAATACAGCTAAATTAAAATTCCTACCTTTTTAAGCGAGGTCTAAATCCTCTTGGATAGGAATCCTGGGGGGGGGGGAAACAAAAAAAAAAAAGGAAAAAAGACATGGCATGAAGGAGCAAAACTAGAAGACAGAAAACCATGAGTTCACATCATTGTCCAAGAAGCATTCGTCCTCCCTTTGCAGAAATATGTTTCTTGCTCAGTGTGCCCACATCTGACTGGGTACACACACTGACTGGCTGACAAGGTGGAACAAGGAGCCATGCTTTCCCTATCCCCTGAGCAGAGGCACTGTTCTTTTTGTCCTTCTTTTATACAGCCATTTTTGTCAAAGTCAGACATATTTACATTATCTCAGACCTCCTCCAGATTTCCATCTTCAATCAGGAGTTTAAAATTTTGAATGAAAGAAAGGAAAGAGATTAATAGTAAATTTTAGGTAAAGCCACCCACAACTTTGGGTTTTTTTCAATTACAAACACTGTGAAGTTATTTTAAAACAGATAACTCGACGTCTGCACTAGTTAAATACACATGGAAAAAGCAAATAAATAACTACAGATTCCGGCAGCTATTCTGACAGATTGACTGAAATCAGAGGCAAAAACAAAACTAGAAGTTAGTGTATTCTTCTCATAGTACCAAGCTGCACCTACAGAACTTTTCATTTCTCTTTAACAATATGAATGCTAGTAAATTAAAAAAAAAAAAAAATTAAAAAAAAAAAAAACCCAAACCATAATAAAAACGGTTTTAACGCCTTGACACAAACGGAACTCCCCTTGCACCAGCTTATTTCAGTCACCCCTGCTCAACCTCCTTGCACATACCACGGGAGGGCTTTCCACAGAGAACAGTTTCATGCATGTGGAA
This sequence comes from Lepidothrix coronata, assembly GCF_001604755.1. Classification (NCBI taxonomy): domain Eukaryota; kingdom Metazoa; phylum Chordata; class Aves; order Passeriformes; family Pipridae; genus Lepidothrix; species Lepidothrix coronata. The sequence goes on along the minus strand of NW_016690203.1, from coordinate 5,932,432 downwards.
GGCGACCGCTCTTTTCCCTCTATTTACCCACAGGTGTCTCCGGTAAAGCCCGGGGATGAAATCCCGGGGCAGAAGAAAGCAGTAGCGTTAATACACAGCGAGACCAACTATTATATATACGTATGTGTACATGTATATGTGTGTATATGTGTGTGCGTATATATATACATACAAACACAGCCACCCAGACGGGCCCACCCCAAGCTCCCAGAGAAAGGCTGGGCAAGGGGCAACCCAGGGGCGAGGGGCGGGCGCCTAGGAAAGGAAAGGGAGAGGGAGAAGGAGGAGAGGGAAGGGGGAAAGGGCCCCGTCGGGCTCCGGCCCCGCCACTCACCCGCTCCTCTCCCGGTCTCCGCCATCGCGCCCCGCCCCCGCTGCCCCGCGCGCGCAGCGGCGCCACGACGGCGGCCGGCGGCGGCCACAACAGCGCGGCGGGAGAGGCGCCGCCGCTTCGCCACAAGGCAGCGCCGTCCCTCGGCGGGACAAGCGGAGCGCCTCCCGAAGCCCTGGAGGCACCCACATCTGTTTTAACTGCGAAATTAGCATCGCGTTTCCAGTTAAACCAGTTGGGATTCTGATGCATCTGATCCAGATGAGCGCTGAGCTATTCGTTCCTCTTCTGGCCGCAAGGCTTTTTTTATTTTATTTTATTTTAATTTTAATCGTTAATTTCCTCAAAATACAATGCTAGTAGCTACTCTTTTGAATAGTCTGAAATATATTGATATTACATATAACAATATTTAATATGAGATGGCTAAAATTTCTGGCTTTGTTTTCCTCTAATTTCAGGCTAGTAACAACTTTTCTTATTGATATTTAGGAAGCAGACAGATTATTAAGTGTATAGTGTCCTCAGTGATCAAAGTGCTATAGCGTGTGAGCATAATATTATTTACTCATTATTAATATACACAGCTAGCCTAAAAAGATTGTTTACATTGTATCTTTAACACACTTATTTTATTTTCAGATAGTCAGCTTTGGGGTGTAAAAGTCACCATTTCTTGTAATTGCATTTTGAACATTAAGTTGCTCTCTTTAGAAGGAGCCTTTGGAATCATTTTATTCTCCAGATAGCAGATTATTGTATCCCTCGGACTGGAGGGAAAGTGAATGAAAGCCCTGAGTATACTCCAGAACAGGTATATTGGTCTGCTCACTGATAAAACTTGGCAACTTCTGCTTATGAATATCCCTTCCCCCTCCTTCTACTTAAAAAACGGTGCTTATTTTATGCCATGCTTATCTGACAATGTTCACAGGCAGAAAAAAAAAAAAGTAACAATGAGAACAAAGTAACAGGAGCATTTTGAAGAGGGGAACTGGGACAGAAAGAAATAAGCACTTTGTTTAAATTGGCCTTTAAGAACAAATCTTTCTGGGCAGGACTGAGCACTATTAATATCACTCTGGCTTCATGGTAGAGTCATTGTTACAGCTTAAGATATATTTGCCTTTGAGACTGGTCTTTGTCTAAGCACACAAGTACTTTTCAGAGATACTCTCAGCGAGACACAGTGTGATGTGTAATTTGTTATTTTTGTGGCACTTTTAGCCCAGAAGAGAATGGAGGAAAACATTTCAAAGTCGGTGGTCAGGTTGATCTATTCAGACATAGTCCTACACAGTATGGTGTAAGAAGTCCTTACTATGTCAGTAAGTAATGATATCTATATAACCAATCAGTGTCCTACTGAGGTTAGCAATTCTCTTTGTTTTTTCTTTTCAGTTTCCCATATTCAGTTTTCTAAGTGTTTCACATGCAGCCCTTGAATTCAACTTCTCTATTCTGGGAGCATGGCACTGTACTACCTCACAGTCGTCCTGACTAGTCAAGTGTTACCCCTCTGATTAAATGAAACAGGGCAGACACCAGCGCTGGTTTATGGTTGACTAAAAGACCAAAGCACAGATGGCCTGCGAGACATAACCAAAAATCTCCCAATGGCCAAGATTGACAAACACTGCTCATTAAGGTTAGGCAGTGATCTCCAAGAGCAGCTCCCAGGCAGGAATAACCCATGAGTCCCATACCTAGTGACATAATTAGGCCACGCTGCTCAGTTTCAGCATGATCCAGCAGAGGCTTTACTTTGTCCCGCTGCCAAGAATTCATAATATCAAGCAGTCCTTGTGCCAGCACAGTTCTGTTCAGTCCTAGGATGTAACCACAACATGGAAGGCACCCTTCCAGTGATTTTGAAGCTCACAAACCTAAATTATTTTGTAGCATATTCATAGTAACAAATAAAGCTGCATGCAGGCTGCAGGTAGCACAGCAGGTAGAAAAGAAAGCAGATGATTTCCTGCTACCACCCAATCGCAGGAAGAAATTTTATCTATACCTACCTGGGAAAACTGCTTTTTAAGTGACAGTGGCTGGCAGTACAACTCCCAGTAGTGGCCTTCATGCTCCAGTGCTCTGAATGTCCAAGGAGCAGCTTCAGAATACATCCTTTCCAAGCTGCCTGCATACCTTACTTCCTGCTCTTCAGGGGTAGTAGAATCGAAGACACCAGCCTTGGGCTGGGGTACCATCTTAAGTCATTACAGGTTTTGCAAGAGTAGGTAGTTGGAAAATATGAAAACTACTAGGAAAATAAAATCCAAATCTAAAATTTAGCTCATGGTTAGTAGGAGATACATCGTTAGCTGTTTTAGAGCAGCTCAACTACAATTTTAAGGGAAGGGAAACAGACAGGGAGGTGAGGGCTCAATTTTTATATGGTAGCCTTATTCTCTGATAACTAACATGTTGTTCTGGGTAGAAATAAGTGGGAAGGTATTGAGGAAAAAATGGAGAGTCCTAAAATAGATAAAAGAAATCAGAGGTTTTTTTTCCTCTATTCTTGGAATTTAGGAGAATCTGGCTCACTGTTTGTGAGCAACATTCAGCACCACTCAGAATTGGTAACAATCCAGCCTGTTATATGTGAAACTTTCTTCCTGTCAAGTTTTCGAAAGAAAATAGTGGGTTAAGAAACTCCCAGACTTAATAAAGGCAAAGCATTCTGCTGATCATTGCTTAGCTATAGCATAACATCCAGACAGATTTTGCTTCAGCAAGAAAAGCAGAATGGGGAGATGGATTCTACTTGTTTATGCTTTTGTTAGTATCACTCCACTGACTTTGCTATGCAGGCTCTTGGTTCACTTAATCGTGAAAATTGTGGGATCCAGGAACACTAATGGCATTGTGCATTAACTGAGTTACATACAGAGGAAAATAAAAAGACATATACTGCTAAATTTGATGCTTCTGAACATGTAGCAATATCTCACGCTACAAAAGGTACCTTACATGTCTACTTTCTTTCTACAACAAAATTGTTCATATATGCTTCAAGATCATGATCTAATTTACTCTTTCAGGTGTAAGTCAGAAAGAAGAGAAAGTGATGGTGTCTTGTCACTTGTAGGTGGATGAATTCTTACTGTAGGTTCAAGAGCATGAACCCCCCCCCCCCCCCCCCCCCCCCCCCC
>NW_016690203.1:5882103-5928936 GCF_001604755.1 Lepidothrix coronata | reverse complement strand
ATGCTACAAAAGGTACCTTACATGTCTACTTTCTTTCTACAACAAAATTGTTCATATATGCTTCAAGATCATGATCTAATTTACTCTTTCAGGTGTAAGTCAGAAAGAAGAGAAAGTGATGGTGTCTTGTCACTTGTAGGTGGATGAATTCTTACTGTAGGTTCAAGGGCATGACCCCCCCCTTTTCCCCCCCCCCCTTTCTTTTTTAACTCTTTTCCTGTGTGTAAAGGAGTAAACAGTTGCCTGTCATTCAGACCAGTTTTGACAGATTTCTCTGAAACCTTTTCCATCTGCTGGCAGCTGAGGAATTCAGCACAGAGGCCCCAATAAAACCTCCCCGAAACAAATACTTGTACACTGAATAATGTTAAGGTACACCTCAATTCAGGTCAGAGGAGCAGAATTTTAATTTAATTGGCTGGTTTTTTAGCCTGTACCTCAGCACATCCTAACTTTGCAAAGCAGATATAAAAAGCAAAAGAGAGAGAAAATGACACAAAAACTGGCAATTAGTAGCAGATTCTAGGGGCAAATAAGAAAGTGCTTCTGGCAGCTGTAGAACAGAGAAACTGAGAACAGACCAGGGAGCTATGGCAGATAGGACAGATAGAGATTGTAATTTCTGCTTCAAAGGGAGATCAGAGAACACAGTCCTCTAGCCCTCCTTTATTATTTATTAGGAATATACACAGGATCTTTGCAATCTTCCTTTCAGTACTTTCTCCTACATGCAGAAGTTAGAATATGTACAGGTGTGTAGTGAGAAAATAGTAGCTTCTCCTAGTGTGCAGAAGTTGACAAGACACATAAGGCTTGCTCAGAAGTGCAACATTTAAGCAATCAACCATATTACTTTGATTTTATGGATGGCCATGTATCTAGAAAGGTGCAGCACCAAGACCAGAAAGGATGTACGAGTTTGTAAATGTATGTCTGGTGCAAGAGATTGCTGGTAGTGACTCAAGAAAACAGAAATTCTTTTCAGAGCTATTATTAGGAAACTTTTGGAGAATTATCAGTAGGAAGGTCAAGCAGAACTGCATTCATGTGATTTAATCCTAAAATAACACAATTTCTATGAAGTTTGCAAGAAGTCTGTTTCTAACTCATATGGGAGGAGAGGGGATAAATAAAAAATAACTTGTGTTATCCCAACCTCTGGATTTCCTACTGTGTCTCTGTACATGTGTCTTTTATTCTTGTTTCACTCTGGCTTAAAAAACCCATGATAAACTTATCGTTGGCATAATAAAAAATGGGATTGAGACTATCTGGTGTCAAATGAGTGTGAGCCCTAATAATGAAAATAGGAACAGGTTTCAAGAAACAGCATGATAGGTACCAAGAGTAAGAAGAATTTAAATAGGTGTACACAAATCTAAACTCTTTAAAAAACTCCTTTTTATTGATTCATTACCATACAAAATTTATTCAAATTACATCCATTTGAAGTGGTAAGATCACAGCTAGAGAACAGGTCACCCTTTAATAAATCTATTTACAAAACTCACCATAAAAGCTATTTTTGTTGGTTTTTTTCTTTTTGTTTTTTTACAGTATTTTACAGGTTTGTGGTTTTGTTTTTTTTTTTAAACTAGCATACAATGCAAAGCTAAATTAGATTAGTATTTCATTTGTACAAAAAAAAAAGATGGTCTGCATTAGTCTTCATTTTCTCTTCCCTCGCAAAAGTGCCCCTTTGTCTCGCAAAATCTTCGTGCTCACACAACTTTTACTTTCCTCTTCCACAAGACAAAAAACTTTAAATACTACAATTTTATTTACAGATCCACATCTAAAAAAACTCTTAAAAAATTACAAACCAGCTAGAAAATATTCTGGCAGTGTTTACAAATTAATTCTATTGTACAAAACTGCTAGATAACTAAAGTGTGAGTTGAGAACATATATCAAATTAAATACAACTGCTGAATGATCTATGCAAACATTTGTACATATAAACACACACTTAACACTGTTTAACAGTTCTTTATGTGTTGCCCTTTATACATGTTATATTCCAAAACTCACACAGTCATACAGTTTTCTTATTAGTACTGTGACTTCTTGCCTTTTCATGTGTGAGCTTTCATAGCAGCAACTCAACGGTACCAGAAAACCTGCATACATAATATTCTACTACAGTACAAATAGTACTAATTTTCTGAGTATGTCAGATAAGCACAACAGTAATGCAAAAAAAAAAAAAAGGATTATATGGGCATCATCTAATCAACATTACATTAATTTAGCCCAGAACATGGCAAAATATTTTACACTCAAGAAAAAAAAAATTATTTAAGACTTCTTAGAATTCCTCTGACGTTCAAAAAATAAATATTGGTACTATACTATACTAGCAAAGATCTTCAAAAAATAAATGCAATTCAGTTGATGTGGTACTTACAGTTATGTACTTTGGAAAAAAATTAGTTCCATTTTGCTGGCGAAGAGAATTATAAAAAGCTGTAAGCAGAGGAAGCTAACCCACTGAGATAAATATGATATATATTGAACAAACAAAGCTTGGCATAAGTGTTTTCCATAGAGGAAAAAACCCACAGTGCATCTCTAGTAGGCACTTAACACGAAGCCCCACTTAGTACCACAAAAATTCATGTACCAGTTCTAATGCACACTGGGGGCAGTAAAATCGAACTGTGCATCTTCGTTCTAGTTTAAAAAAAAACAACCAACAAAAACTACTTTCACACACACACACACGCACAAGCATTTTTAAAAATCTCTTATTACTACAAGAAGTGGCAGAACTTTATACTTTTCAATATTTGCAATATACACTACATTTACAGTGTATTTTTTTTTAATAAAAGCTTTTAAGGACATAAGTATTTGACCTCATAATGAGACATATACACAGCTCAAAATGAGCATTATGACAGCAATTTAAACATTCCCACAAGTAGCTGAAGAATCCCATTTCACTCTTTTGCATTACTTCATATACACGTTCACTGCATGTACAATCCATGTTGTGACACTCAAAAGACATGCATTCTCTGCAGAAGGCACGACCTGAAATACTATTATAAAATTGTTATTGAGGACTAAACCAGTTCGTTGAGCCCTTCTCCATAAGCCCACTTGTCACAGTAAGCAGAGACTGGGGGAGTGTGAAGACAAAAGATTTATGGTCACCTGCTTGCACCTGCTGACTCGCAAGGCACTGGAGCTCAGGGTCAAGGAGAAGGCTTTGCTGTGTAAAAGCCTTCACTTGTCTATAGCATTTGAGGGAGTTTTCAATTAAAATATCAGCACTGTTCAAGAGCCTAGTTTATTTAATAATGCTATTTTATGGTAAGTGGAGGACAACTCTGAATGACAGCAGGTTTTTTGATTCCATTAAAAACGTGGTTTAGATATGGACAGCATTTAAGACAATCAGCTGTATATAAATTCATCCACCAATGAAGGAAGCTTCTCTAAATCATAAGCATCAAAGAGGTCACTGATGCCTTCTTCATCCCCAAGGCTCAGCAAATAATCTTCCTGAAGCAGAGGAGGCAGCAAATTCACAAATGGTCCTTCAAAGTTTGAGGGAATTTGGTCCTCGGTCTGCTGTAAAAGGTTGGCTGGAGAAGCCAATGGAGAGATTGTTGCCATATTTACTGAGCAGTCACCTTGTCCTGAGTTAGCAGAAGCCACTTCTGTAAGAGGAGGGAGAAAAAAAATAAAAGATATCAACTTTAATCTCAATAGAAGTATCAAAATTTCTATCAGACCAAACAAAATAACCACTGCATAAAGGACCTTTCATAAAGCCTCATTTCAAGAAAAAAAAAATGGCCTCTATAAAATTTCTAGCTTGTTTTTGATATGTCACAAAGGGCTTCTCAAAAATGATCACTTTGCTATCATCTCTGATTTTTCTATTAAAAATTATTTTAAAATATTTAAACAACTACAGGGGGAGTAAATCAAGAATAGTGAGATGCCCATTTTTCAGTGGCATTTATAGTCAAAAGCGAAAGCTTTCTAGGAAACAGATGTCTTTAATGATACAGTGTAGCTGCATATACATATACACAGAGATTTCTGCCTCTTCTTTTGAGGTTAATCTTTACTGCTACAGTCCTATTTGAAAATGCAAAAGGAACAAAACTGGTTTTTTCTTCATTAATGCATAAACTTTGGTTACATATGATAACTTTGGTTACATATGCAGGTAGGAAGCTTACTTTAAACAACTGATGGAGAGAAAAGCGTATTTCCCACTACATAGACCAGAAATGCACAGTGAAACATCGGTACCTTAGTTCTTCACTTCTCAGAAAAATAAAGCCAAAAAAAAAGAGTCGGATATCTAAAGTTCAAAATGAAATCTTGAATGTGATCTTGAAGGAAGGCCTTTAGTATTACGAAGAAATAATTTTACCTTTGGAAATGGTTTTGGAAATATTTCCGTTGTGGTCCTGACTATAGGTTTTCATTGGACTGAGGGCATCATTTTCCTCTGGGCACAGATAAACTTCAATAGGTCCTTGAGTACTAGATAAATGTATCAATGCACTCTGCTAACAAAACAAACATCAGTAAGGTGTTATAACAATGAACAGAACAGAATACTGATGATAGAGTAAATTCTTACTGGGGTGTCAGTGTTTGAATACATTTTTTACTAATCAAAAGAGCCTGAAAAGAACCCCATGCCTTTTTTTCACAATGTGAAAAATTAGGCTGATGTATCTTGTTGACTAGACGACAAAATAAAAGCTTTTTCCATTGTTTGTAGTGCACAAATCTCAAAAGCCCACCATTTTGTGTGGTGTATCATAATGAGAGACTTATAAAGGATTGAACTCCTAACACTTTTTTACAGCCACAATAACCTGGAGCATTCTGATGGAATGGAACTGTGGGAAGCAAGTCACAGGTTTTATTATTATTCATAACAATAATATTGGATGTAGTTGTGTAAATGTTTCTGCTTTTAAAGGATGCCAAAAAATCTTTTCCACTCCCCCAAAAACCTTCAGCACTTATTCATACTGAACTCAAACATCAATATGCAAGTTCACCTATTTATCAGGAAACATTTCCAAACAACAAAAGAACCCCCAAACCAGATGCCTTTTCTTCATCCAAAATTATTTAAGTCTTTCTGCCCTCTGAAGGCAGTGATTTTGATGGTGGTTCTGAATAACAGGATCTGCTAATTCGTCGCAGAAAGCTACGTTTTTCTTACCTTTTGCACATTGATTCAACAAACCAACATGACATACCTAGGCATAGAAAACCTGCAAAGTTGCTCTTTGTGTTATGATGGAAAATCATAAATTACTCTGGTTACAAATAAACCTGCTCCTGGTGTTTTGCATTAATAGTTTTCTAAAAAGCATGAACACAGGCATTATATACCTCTTCGCAGACTTGTTTCAAATACATCTTATTGTGCCCTTTGACAAAATGTTCCTCATACTATTTGTGTTCTGACAGTTATGTAACATAATAGACAGCATTTACAAACACGGAGAACACCAACTGAACAGGGATTCCCTGGGGCAGAGAAAACGGTTAAGAGTACTTAGGGCAATGTTATAGATAATTAGAAAAAAAGAGATGGGAAGAGCAGGAGTTGAAAAAAGGTACTCTTGAGTACGCAAAAAAAGGACACTGAAATGTAACTGCAAATGACAGAAAGAAAGAAGACTTTACTGCCTGAAGCTGAAAATTAAATGAGTAAGTTGGGTATAGAGGATAAGGGAGGTCTTAGAACTAATTTTAATGATGGTGTGCATCTCTCTCTGCCTGCCTGATTTCACTGAATTAAAAATCAAAGCATAATGCCCAGGGGAAAGAAACAGGAAAGCAAACAATGATAATAGTATATATTTATGGATATTGATAAAAGATATCCTTTCCCCATTGCAGCAAAATTATTTATTCTTCCTAAACCTGCACCTAGGTACAAAGGGGAAACTAAGGACAAAGGCAGAGAAAACAAAAAAAAGATGGAAACTTGCCTAAGCAAGTGCAGAATAATCTTAGGAAAAGAAGTGACAGGGAATCTGGAGTCTGCTGAGTCTCAGTAGGTATCGCTGAGTTCACTGGCCCAGTGGCAGGGATGAAGGAACAACGCAGAGAGGTATGAACAAGACACAGTGGTGTTTGGGGAGTTAGCCCCACCTCTAGTTGCTCCTTGAGTGAAGAAATTAGGTATATTTTTTGAATCTCTAAACTAGCAGCTTGTTAAATTTATTCACATTTGCCCAACATATTTGGGTCTATCTCATCAAGTGAGAATTAAAATAAGTGTCAATCAATAAAGCAAAGATGATGATGACAGAAGAAGGAAGGGCAAGAATGCATTCTAGGAGTAAAACACAAGTTTCTACAATAACCGTAATACTTCAGAAAAGAAAATCCTATATTAAAACATATGTTTCAAAAAATTAGGATATCAGTAATATGAGTCATCAATATGCTTAAGGCATTGAGTTATCCATGAACTTTTAAACTAAAACAACAAAGCTGAATTTCCAAAAATTTTACATGGTTACAAACCAAGGAAATTTCACTTGTCAAGGAAGAGCTTTTCTTCATATAGAGTATGGCAAAAGAAAACATCTGTAAATAGAGTGGATTACTCTGAAGAAACCTGGAATTGAATGAAAAGGAACAAATAATGATTGCCCTATGTAAAATTATTTGTAATGTTTCCCCTTCATTTTTTAAAGAAACATCTCTAAATTTTGTAAGTAAGATGAATATAGGATGGTATGTCTGGGCATCAGACACCACAGAAAGACTCAAGACACACTTGCTCCATCTGTAGAAAAATTATATGTAACCTGGCAGACAGTTCCAGGTTCTTCTTACCTCCACTGGGTCAGGCACTTCAAGTCTTGTTTCTGGAGGAGCTTTCACGACTATAACAGTTTGGTCTTTAAGGCCACTAATTTTTCGAATATCTTGATACGTCACATAAGCTAATGTAATCACTGTTAAGGAACTTTCCAACCCAGATTACAATACATTTAGATTATTAGAAGAGGCAGAAGTCTTTGAATTATTTTTCCATTTTCTCATAGCTACATTGCTCTTAGCACAAGGTTTTCTGTTCTCTACCTTGTGATTGCCGTGACACCCTGTGAGAACTTTCCTTCAATGTAACAGCTAGGGCCACTACTAAGGGAACAAAAGGGATTCTCCACGCTAAGTGCCTCTCTCCTCCTTTACACAGTTAAAACTACATAAGCTAAAGCTCAACAATCTGAAATCAGTCACAGACAGCATAAAGCAAAAATTCTTATGCACTTGCTGTCAAAGTGCAGAGAACTGAAAATCACAGAAAAAATGTACAGGAATTACAGATGTGTGCTACAGAAGCACATACCCAATATCACCACATCATAAAATGGTTTGGGTTGGAAGAGGCCTTAAAGATCCTTTAGTTCCAACCCCTCTGTCACCAGACCAAGTTGCTCAGAGACTCATTTAACCTGGCCTTGAAACACTTTCAGGGATGGGGCATCCACAACTTCTTCAGGCAACCTGTTCCAGTGCCTCACCACACTCTCAGTAAAGAATTTCTTTCTAATAACTCATCTAAACCAACCCTCTTTTAGGTAAAGCCATTCCCCCTTGTCCTGTCACTATATGCCCTTGTAAAAAGTCCCTCTCCAGCCCTCCTGCAGGCCCCTTTCAGGTACTGGAAGGTGCTTTAAGGTTTCCCTGAGGTCTTCTCTTCTCCAGGCTGACAAAAAGCATAATTTCATTTTAAATTTGAGGGAAATCATAAATGTAAGTATATAAGACATACCACATATATAGAAACATATAAATGTATAAATATTTACACAGCATTCATATGTTTATATACTAATTTATATTATATAAAATTCCTTTTAAAACCTGTTTAAACAACTACTTTAAATCTCTAGACAGTGCAGAAGGTCAATTTCTGTATAAGCACAGAATGAATATGAATATTTTGCTGTTCAACATGTATTTGTCAAAATCATCATGAATGTTTTGGTGGGTTACTGCACGGTGATGCCTCACATACTGATTCATGTAACAGAGGTGCTTTGGCTGGGAAAAGAACTATGACATGGCCACAATCACAGGCAAGTGCTTCCAGCTCTTTAGTTTTGTTGTCTGTGAGGTATCTAGCACAACTTTTATGCCATAAACACAAAAGCCTCACTTATTATACTTTTTTGGGGGTGTAAATGTGTACTGTTACTGTGTAGTACAGCAAGGCAGACTGTTCAAAGCTTAAACTACCAATACATCTTCCATCTATCTCGGACCAAACAGGTCAAGAGGCAAAATGACAGGTCATCTTTCACCCAAATGGCTTTTATCAAGGCTTTTACTGTTTGTTTAGTAAGGTTTGCAAAGGCAGAGTACAAATTACAGCAGCAGTGACTGTCACTATACGAACAAAGGAAAGAATTTTATAGGTTTCAAATAATCCTCACCACTCCAGCTAAGGGCTCCCTCATGCTAATGCTGGGCATAAACTAAAACATTCAAGGTAGCAACCAGTTACTTTCTGATTCTCTTCATTAGGGAGACAAGGAAGCACACTACCTAATGATGAAGTAAAAGAAAAAAGACTTTCAAAAGCAGAAACTTTGCCTGTAGCAATTAATGAAAGGAAGAATCTTCTCGGTTCCATGAGTATTGAGCAGGTCATCTCACGTCAGACTTCAGCGAGGTGAGCCTAAGACAATACTCAGGTTCATCTCCAGGTTTCACACTTACGCATTCCTTTCTCAACAATCACTAGTATTATCAGAGTCGCAGAGGGATTTGGGAAACACACTCCCCTAAATCCAAAAGCATGAGGCCAACACAGTGCTAATGCTGATCCCTCCTCGCCTATCCCCATGGCAGCCAGCAACGGCTGGGCCGGGATCTCTACTACAGCAATCAGCACTACAAAACCAGGAATTGCAATGCTCCATTTCGTCTGGCTTACATCTCTTCGTGGATCATGCTCGTAGCTGAAGGCAGCACTTACCCTAGTTCCTATGCCATTTGTGGTGATCTTTGGTTCTATCTCAAAATGTCTATGAAATTCAGCCAAAAGGTAATGTTCACATAGTTTGTACACTTTTTACTGGTACTCCCGCAGTTATTTCCTATCCTCCAGAACAGAGAATAAGTTCACCTTATTAGATACTCTTTAAAAACTACTCATTACATAAAGTAATAAGTTTTCACATCAGTGTTTAATAAAATGCTTTCTTGTGTTGCTAATAGGTGGGAAATTAGTGAAAAGGTGAACTGGTTAATTATAAAGGGTATTAACAGCCAAAATGAGTCATATGAACCTTATGCAATTGAGTATTGCTATTACATTAAATAATTCAGACTAAAACAGACATATTGAGACCTCATAAAACCTTTCTCTATGATATTCTAAGATTGTCGACCCAGAGGAATCTGAAAATCTGTTGCAAGTTTCAGACTAAACTGAATCCCAACTTTATTTTCCTCTCTGTGCCTGTAATTTATATACACATCAGCTTAAAATAAAATAAAAAAATAAAAAATTAAGTAATGACTAGAGAACTCTGTTACCCTACCAAAGACTTCCTCTTCATGTCTTTATAATTTCTGAACACATAAAACTGGGGTTTGCTCTAGGCTCAAAATACTTGAAAAAAAACTACAGGGCTATTAGATATTTTCACTCGTTAATTAGTTAGATTCTTGGTTATACTCTATGTGAACAGAACAGAAATGTTAACAGTCTCCATCATACACCATCCTTTCTTCTTTTTTTTAACATTCCAGAAGCATTACAGGTGCAAGTTGCTTAAGTAATTTTTATATCAAAATACATTAAAACCTATTGGCCATCTTCTTGAAACTTCTGATGCTTTCTATCACACTAAATAGAGGAATTCTCCCAGTATTGCTGGGCACAGCAAGGAGACTGACCACCTTTGAAGTTTTGGGAAAAAGGATATCTCTGATTTTCTGAGTCCTCCGTTAGCAGCTTGAGGTCCAGGGTGCAGCTTTGGATTAGCTCATCCAGTTTTTTCTCTTCCTGAGTCAGTTCCGTCACCTCCTTTGTGAGGCCTTGACGCTGTGCCAGCATGCCACCATCCTCTGACAGACTGCAGCCCCTATAGATATAAAAAAGGAAGACACCCTTTCAGCATTTGTAAAATTTGGCCCTATATTATGGAAAAGGAGAGAGGCAGGGTGTGACAGTAAAAATCAAGTTCTTAGTGCTTTCTCTCCAAACCCACCCATAGCGAATCAACATAAACTACGTTTTCCAGAAAAAAGCATCTTTTTGTCATGACAACATATTTTGGAACTGCCACCAAGACGGAGAAGTTGAATATTTCTAAGCACTTCCAAAATCTTTTTTCTAAACACTCACTAAAAAAAGCTGAGGAAGGCGGTAGGTACAGATGGATACCTGAAAACCTACTTCACCTGCAGAAGTGAATGAGTCAATCCAGTATTCAGACAGGTTTCTAATTTCCATGACAAATGTTTCTTACACGCTTTTCTTAACAGAAAAAGAAAACTTTATCCTAGTGGAAGGCATTTCAGATGACTACTTGGAGCAAAGTGTTAGAATGGAAGGTGGGAGAAGAAAAACATTGCTGCACTGTGACAGTGAAATCAGCCAGCAGGGATGGAAAAGGATAATGAATACTTACATCCACTGAATGTTGTTTTTGGATTTTTTCTTAATGAGATGGATGCCTTCCAGTACATTGGTGATATCATAAATCCTCCTTTTTTGCACCTTGAGGACCTCTGCTGCTCTGTTCAAATCTAAGACCCCATCAGGAGACTGGCTCAGCAACTGAATGAACTTCTTTGTAAGAAGGCCAAGTGATGTATCATACCGAGTCTTTTCTGAAGGAGATTTTGGAGCTTGGAAAGAAAACAAAACAAAGCAGAAAGTTAAATCAGTTTTTCTCTGGTTTTGGTTCGGAAAGCAGCATCCAGAAACGAAAGGATATATATTACAGATACGTCTTTCATTTTTACTAAAGAAATCTCTCAAACCTCTGCGTTAAAACACAACTTACCACTACATATTTATTTGTATTTCAAGATGTACTTTTCCAAAAGTCACAGGTACATGAGCAAACATATACATTTTTTAAATGCAAATATTTCCATTAGTTCGACAGATACATATAGCAATATTCTACTTAAGCTTTCACTATGTCAATTTGTAATAGTATTTTTTAGTATGTAATTATCCTGGCAGCAAAACCAAAAAAAAACCCCTATGACTCTCCTTCAGGCTGATAGCCATTTTTCATCAGGGTTTGATTTCCCCCCCTTCTAAATTAGAAGTCAGCAAGCGTCTTGGACCTTACTGGGCAACTCATGGTTTCCATGCACAAAGGCAGCACCTATATACTTTTAAACTTTTAAATACTTGGATTGGAATGAGTTCTAATTCTAAATGTTTCAGGCCTTTCTGTCAAAGTAAATGAGCCGCCATTATTACAAGTCTGCTGGGCTGGTCTATCTCAAACCCTTCATTTGCTCCCAGTATTATGAAGGATGGATTTTAGGCTGATCTGGTGATCTTCATGTTTTCAAGCACTGGGTCACACATTAAACTGCACAAGTCAGTCAAAACTGAAATCCTACCTGAGAGTGAACCTTTAGACTACACTGAAATATTTTGAAGAATATGATGGCTTTTCAATGAAAACCGAGACATTGCATGTCTGCAAAGAGAACCAGCTGGCTGTATTTCCTTCTTGGGTAGATTCAAGGATTGTTTGCACTGGGAAATGGAAGAAGATTCATAGAAAGGCTTGGGTTGGAAACAATCTTCAAGATCATCCAGTTCCAACTCCCCTGCCATAGGCAGGAACACCTTCCACTACACCAGGTTGCTCAGAGTCCCATCCCGCCCGGCCTTGAAACACTTCCAGGGATGGGGCATCCACAGCTTCTCTGGGCAACCTGTTCCAGTGCCTCACCATCCTCTGAGTAAAGAATTTCTTCCTAACATCTAATCTAAATCTCATTCACATCCACACGTGATCTTGTGGATTTATAGTAGAGTGGTTGCTTTGTTTGTTTTTCTTTGGGGTTTGGAATAGAGTAAGAGGATCAGAGTGATAAGGGCAAGAGGCTACTTGACCCCCACCTTAAATGGCACGCATCATGTTCTTTGTACAGCCTTATCCATACTGCAGCAGCATCCTGTGCACCAAACAGTACTGAATTTCTATGAGAATCCACTTCAATTTAATATAGACTTCATTTAGTTTAATGAAGTGCAGTTTAATTAAAACAACTGTGGTTGTTTAACTTCTTTGCTTTAACGCTGTACCTTCAACTAATTTCACTTTTCCTATTTGCCTCAATAGAAACAAGTAGACTGATGAGGGACAAATATGTACCCCTTTGCGTTTCTTGCTCTCCAATCACTACCATTGCTGCCCCAGTCCTCTCCTTTCCCTATTTCCCTCCCTCTGCCAGCCTAATTCTCCTGCTGAAATCCTCCAAACAAGATAGCAAGGCTACAGCCCCCAGCTCCTGCTGCAAGAAACCCACTGCCCAAGGCAATGCAGATATGAAAAAATTAGTACTTAGAGCAACCAGGCAGCAGGAGTAATATGTCCAGTCATATTGCAGGGAGAGAAGGCAGCTCAGAGCTCAAAAAGAGCATTTATTGTACCATGCTGCTGAGGTGCAGCTACCACTCTTTCCAAATACCTGCCCACGGAAAGAAGCCCTGGCAACCAGCTGCTGTAACTCCATCAGGGAAGGAGGAGGCTGGCCTGATGAGCCTTGCCTAATAACTGTGTTTGATCCCATCATAATACCTTCATTTTTCAGCATCTGCCTCTCTAAGCATCCCAATATCATGCCCTCGGCTGAAGAGAAGGCCCTGGGTGGAGAGGATGCAGGCTGCTCAGCAGACAGAGGGATAGACCTGGAAGCCAGGAGCCTCTGCAGCCTCAGCAGCTCTGCAGCAATCTCTGTATGCTGCAAACTTGTTGTCCATTGCCTGCTGTGGAGTTGAGTTGTATGCATGTCCAGGTGAAAAGAGCAATGAACACACTCTCTAAGCTTGGTAATGCAGCCTGCTGTATTGGTTTGCTCCAATGTCAAGCTAGTAAAATAAAAAACTCTGTGCTGTACAGCATGGTACAAGTTGTCTTACTTTTTGGACTATCTGGACTTCTTGTTGCAGCTCTTCCTTTCCCCTTTGGAGTCTTTAGTCCTTCCGCAAGATACTGGTGGCCGCTTTCTCCTAGCTCCAGCCTTCGTTTTGCCTGTTAAAAAAACCATTTTTTTTAAAATTTATGGACAGTTAAGAAGTGTATTTCACTTTATCAAAGTGGGGCTATAGGAAAGGCAGACAGCAGTGAACTTTTTGCAGCAAGGTATCAGGACAGGTTCATAGCTCATATGCATCACAATGGAATCTGAATATTTACTGGAATCCTAAGGTGGACTTAAATATGTCACTCTCAAAGGCTAGGTTGATAAGGCTTTTATTGGAAAATTCAACAATTTTTTTTAAATTTGAAAAGCTGACTGACAGTTGCATGGTGTATTTCAGTCTAGTTCAGACCTTCTTAAATAGGCATGAAAGATTTTGACTCTCACTTGAAAATATTTTAGTTGAGAAAAAACCATGACAATCAATTTCTCAAGCACACACATGTATGAACCCCCAAAGCTACATATCTTTTGAAAAACACCTTATATCCATCTAAGTTTGTGCACAGGTAGTATTAGTGCAAGTTATGTTTTTCCTTCACCATTTGAAAGGATGGCTTTGAGAGGACCTATGAACTTTCCATCAATGAAATACAAGACATGACATCAAAAGCAGCATTGAACAACTCTTCTCCTCTGCCTCTCAACAACTGTTGTCCTTATTGAAAGCACAATCACTACATTTATTTCCCATTAACTAGCATGTGCATTAAAGCTGCCTACATAAAAGCAAGGTGGAGCAAAAGTACTATTAGAAAGATGATGCCTGAAAATCAGCTAAATGTTGCATTCAGCTCAAATGAAAGCTGTGTACATCTTGAATAATGAAAAGAATTATGAAACTGTTAAACCATGCAACACACAGACAAACTGCAATGTTCCTAGACAGAAACACAATATACTATCTTTGGAAACAATTCTATACCCTTCCATGCCACTCAGGTTACTGAAATGAAATCTGGGGATACTTGTTATCCTAACAATAGAAAGAACATTACCTGGAAGACAGAGGAAAAAGAAGAAAAAGAAGTTTTGTCTCTCTAATCAAGTTTAGACAAATAACTGCTTCTGAAGAATGTTGTTTATTCAGTTAGGTAGAGTAATTCAGAGTAACTCACGCTACTTTATTTGCTTGTTTTTTAGACTCACCCCAAAGGGTTGGATAATATTCTGCTCCCCAGTGAACCAAGACAAAATAATACATTCTGCTAGGGAGTTGTATACAGATATTTCTGTATTGTGGATTTGTCTTACACATTTTACTTTAGGTCTGTGACCAAGAGAAAGCTCTAAATAAATTAATTTATATGAATTTGTTTATGGATAGCTAACTAACATCTTTGTATTAAACTCCACTTGCAAACCTCAAACTTATTAAAAGGCAAGTTAAAGCACATGAAACTTGTACAAGCCCATGGTGTAACAGTATGTGCAGAGCACTCAAGCCACTCTTCCCTACATTTTGTGCAAAGGGGCACAAAATTCATTGGTGATAGAGCAAAACTGAACTGCATCCTCCTAACCAACATAGGCACTGCACTCCCAGCAGACCATTGGTGGCAGCTTCCAAAGGCCTGAAACACCTCTGCTCTGCTCAGCTCTGTAATCCAAGGACACAGATTTTAGAAAGGTCAACTGTTAACAAAAGCATCCAGCTAATATGTTTAGCCAATGTAATTGGATTAAATTAAGATTACAGCTATTCCACAGGGAGAAATACATTTCACACTTTTTTAAGTAAGTGTTTTTCCACCCTGAGAACTATAAGAGAAAAGGAAGGAGGGGTGAAGAGGGAACAATTCAGGGCGTGGGAAGACTAGGCTAAAGGGATACAATTAAAGATAAAAGAGAATCTCAAAACCAGGTGTGAGAAGGAGGGGTAGTGCTTAAGACTTAAAATCCAGAGATTTGTAGCAGCTCTCTCCATCAGAAGAAAAACTTAGGTTTGGACTATACATCAAAACTTTTTGTCTCAACTTGTTTGCAAGACACAAACAACAGTATTTTGCCTCTGCTTTTGTGGTTAAAGACTTATAAGTTTCTCCCATGAACTTCAAATAATCAGAGAGAACACAAACCAGCATCTATTGGCTGCACACAGCAGCACAAGCCTGTCTACATGTGCTGGGGTTACTACAGACAACATACTCTTGTCAATCTCACCAGCATACTGTACCTGTGGACAGTGTGGGACTAGTGACTGGCTTCTGGAAAAATACCAAATGACAGAGAGAGTGCTACAAGATAGTAGTTTTTCAGGGTCCGAAGAATGCAGAAAGCCTGAGAGAGGCATAGAGCAAAATATTTTAGAGGGGTTTAAAAGATCTTGATTACCAACAGGCAATTTTAGCAAACTCTGAGGAATGCTTAATATCAGTCCAGATGTTACACGTCACTCAGCAAGTGCTCTCTTCCCCTTCCTGTTTTACAAACTACATAACTGATAAGACACAGGACTGAAATGGTGTATTCTCTCAATTTCTTCTTCCTCAAATTACAGACCAAAAATTTTCTCGTGCCTTTGTCTTTGCAGGATCCTGGGTGACTCACAGTTTCTCTCTCCCATCTCCAAAATTATTCATAGTGCTTTCCCATATCAGGCTTCCCTTCAGGAAGCTCGAGATCTGTGCTCAGCAAAATCAGTGACCCTTTTTAAAAATATCTTGTATAACTTATTTCTGCTAGAGCACTATATTCATTATTTGCACTATTTGTACCAGCTAGTATTATTTGTCTTTATTGCATTGTTCAATCAATCATAGCATGCACAATCACCTGACACAATATGTGGTACCAGCTAAAAAGTAAAAAGCCAAAGGATACCAGCACAAAGCATCCCAATGACAGGGAGAGATTGGAAGCATAGGGAGTAAGAACTTCTCAGTGACACGAAATCTGAGCGCAACAAATGGAAGTCTGATTCCTCAGGGGGACCGTGAAAGGATACAAAACACTAAGGGCAATGACACCGGTAAAGCCACAAAGTGATACATCCAGCAAGAGACATAAAAGTAACAGGAAAGCATCCCACTGAGCTGAATCAGACACCTCCCTAACACCTTGGTAAAGAAGTAAAATTGTGGCATTAATTGTTTAACTTAAGTTTCTCTTCCAATAGTATGAACAATCCCTGATATAGATACAACAACAGATCCACTGTTCAGTGCAGACCACTAAAAACTGGTGGCACCTGGACTCCTATGTAGATTTGCCCTTTTAGCTTCAATCCTTTTTCAAAAAAAAGAGACTCAGATAGCTACCACAATTAACAACAGAGGCAAAACGACAAGAATATCTTCATAAAAATACTTGTCTATATAGGAAAATAGTTTAAAAACTCCTAGGATAAGCTAAGTATTTTCAAGTAGGCAGGACCTGATGCAACTCACTTTACAATACTCAGTCTCAGGGATTAAGTTTTAAGAAGACATTGGAGGCAGATATGCTTGCAGAGGAGTAGAAAAGGTACAAATGCAGATTTCATTAATTTAAAAAAAAGGGGTACAAAAGGTGCAAATGGGAAATTATAGCCCATTCCTTTTAATGGGTTGTTTTGACTTCATGGCTACCTGGGTCTAACAGGTTGCTGACCACCTCTTCTGCGTTCTTCCTTCATCCCTGTGCTCTCCCTGCTACCCTGGTGCAGGCAGCACCTGATCGATGCGTCCTCATCAGTCGCCCCAAAAAGCTGGTTGAAGGGGTCACAACCAGCAGTAACTTAGTCTCCCTCCAAAACAGAAGTGAGTTTTCTGCCGGGTTATCCCTTGTGGGTGATGTGTCTGCACTGAGAACTGCTGAGCAGAAGCGGTGTGACACCGCCCCATGCCCCTTGGGGCATCAGCTTGGCATTTGAGTGGCTTCACTTCCATGTCACACAGCAATCAACTTCACTTCTCAGGGAAAGAAACCGACGGCAATTAGAAGGAAAAAAATAGACAAGTATGTGCTAAGCATTAGGTAAGAGCCGGCACAAGGTTTTGTCAAGATAGCAGAGAGCACAGTTCTGTGGTGAGGCAGACAGCATGTTTTTGAAGACTGCATCATGTCCAACCAAAACATCATTTTCTACAAGAACTATATTTCTGAGTTTGAGGGGAGCAGTAAAACACCCTCTAATTCTTTCCAGTGATAAAATCATGGAGCATAACACTAAAATTTTTCCTGTTAGATGTGTCTCAGTTTTATTACTGAATGCAAGTTAGTTGCACTGTTTGCAAGAAACATACCTAAGAAAAATTGCATTACCTGGGCTACTTTTTCAGAATTCTTTATCTGAAATACTCCTGCAGCCATTATGCTTTAGCAAGCATGTAAAACTTGATAGAAGAATGATCTGAGCTGGGCATACTCTATTACCCCCAACCCCAAAATTTAAGAACACCTGGAAAAGTGCAGTCAGAACATTTTCATTACAAACATGAAGAGCCAAATTCCATTTCAAATTAGTGTCACAGCTCTTGGGCCTGCCCAGGCTCTGCACATCCCATCTCCTTGGACGTCCCATTCAGGTCAGAGACACATCTAAGTCCCCTGCTCCCCTAGCAGCCATTCAAGGTATATTAGAGGAGCAGCAGCCTGATTTAAATACAAAAGGACAAAAGTTGAACTCAGATAAAGAGAGCGAAAGTGCCCTGGGACAAAGCCTGCTGAGATGGGGACAGAAGATAAAATAACTTATTCCAAACAAAGATGGGATGAAGAGCTGAAAAGAAACTCCAGTTTAGGGTTGACTGGGCAGGAAAAACAGGAAGACTGGAAATGACAAAGCATGGCAAGGAATAAATTGTTTATATTAAATGATAGCTGATAGTGAATTAAGCACTAAGTCAGAGAAATGTGTCTTAGGGCTCAGCTGTGGGTGTCTCAGGGCAAAGACTAAGATGGGCAAGTTAAGCAAGGGATGATGACTAAGCCTGGAGTAGTCTCTAGAAGATATTACAATTGCTAGGGGCAGATAAAATGGCAGCTTTTCTGTATGCCACAATACTGATATTACTGGGGAGGGGATGCAAGCCTTTCCAGGCAGCACAGATAAATTTTGACCGCAGTGAGGAAGTCATAGCATAGATGCTTTACCAATCCGCACACATTCTCCACAGGCTTTCAACCACATTTTCTAAATTAAGCAGTCACTTAAAAATATAATTTATAAGCTGAAGTTCTGGAGGCACGAACTCTAGAAAGCTGTTCCAGAGGTCAGGAGCTGTAGAGAAGAAAGAAAACATCTTAAAGGAAAGGGCAAATTAAACTTGAGCTTGATGAGGAAGGAACACAAGAGAAGAAGCAAAGGAAAAAAGACACCTTGGG
This sequence comes from Lepidothrix coronata, assembly GCF_001604755.1. Classification (NCBI taxonomy): domain Eukaryota; kingdom Metazoa; phylum Chordata; class Aves; order Passeriformes; family Pipridae; genus Lepidothrix; species Lepidothrix coronata. The sequence goes on along the minus strand of NW_016690203.1, from coordinate 5,910,426 downwards.
GTGAATGCACAGAAATATTCATACACTAAGGAAATGTCTCCAATGAACAAGGTGATACAGGCTATGCATTTAGAACATACTCAAATGAACAAACCCTGGTATGTGGAGAGCCCTGAGTGCCTGCCAGAGGGCTGCACCCAGCTGAGGGCATGGCAAACAAGACTGCTACTGCCAGGAGAGACTGAAAAATAGGGAGAGGTGCAGAGAGGAAAGCAGAGGAGCTCTCAGCAAGGAAGGGGCTGAGCTCTGCTGGTCAGCTCACAGGCAAAGAAACACCTGAGGTCAGCAAAAAGATGCAAGAGGACTACCAGAGCTCCTGTCTTCAGACCCTACTGACAACTTATTTCATACCTACCTCCTCATAGCTCAACAGAAATAAGTCTGCAGTTCAAACTCCTGGAAGGGAGAGGAAATTCAGTTTTCCACAAAGAAATATTTACCCCAGTGGTCTACACACGGATACTAATAATTTGTACCATACTACCCCAGGTTTCAGTAGTTAATTCTGACAGTATAAAACACTTAAAAGGAGGTTAAAGAAAAGAATAGGAAGATAAAGAAAGAGCTGGGAATTAAACAACTCGTACGTAAAAGACAATAAACTAAGTATGTCCTTAAAAGGAGAGTTCAAAAAGTTCTCTCAACTCTTCCCAAAAATATAACTTCTTTGTCAGAAGTAGGCATTCCCATACAGAGGAACAAGCGGAACAAGAACAGGAATGTCAGTTTAATGAAAACGTGACCTCAAAATTCAGTTTTACACATAGCCCATTCATTAGACTGAGGTAAAAGAATATGAAAAGATACATAAAAATAGTGCCTTGAAAATTGAATACATTGTAAAACCAACACAAGGCAGAAAAGGAGTCTGAAATAATAGCTACTTATTCACCAGGATTGTTAGTTGAGTGACAAGCAGCTGATATTTAAAGTAAAATTTAAAGAATCATTTTAAAGCAAATGAAAACACATCTTACAGAAATCATCCTGATCAACCTACTCCAACACAAAAGCCCCAAATTTTTTTCACACAAAACAGCAACTGTATTAAAAAAGGATCAAAAAATCCTTTCTATTATAGGAATTTCTGTTTCCTACACTATCACCTTATTTTTCATCTTCTTATAGTTTTGACTGAGGGAAATTCTTCTCTAGGTCTTACGTTGAAATTATTAATTCAGCTATTAATTGGCAAATCAGAGCTCAAATCAGTTCAGCAGTTTAATTACCTAGGCAGCCTCATCTCCTCGGATGGTGAGATTGACGGAGAGATAGACAACAGGTTAGCAAAGGCATATAGTGCTTTCGGAAAGCTTCAGAAAAGAGTTTGGTGAAATAAACACTTGAAGAAAAGTACCAAGATCAGTGTTTACAGAGCCATTGTGCTGTCTGCTCTCTTATATGGATCTGAATCATGGGTCATCTACCGCCACCACCTACGTCTCCTAGAACGCTTCCATCAACGCTGTCTCCGTACAATCCTAAACATCCACTGGTCAGATTTTGTGACCAATACATCTGTTCTAGAACAAGCAGCAATCACAAGGCCATGTTGCTATGAACACAGCTGTGCTGGGCAGGGCACGTCTCAAGGATGAAGGACCACCGCCTCCCTAAGATCTTGCTTTATGGTGAACTTGCCACCGGCTGCTGCATGAGAGGAGCCCCGAAGAGAAGATACAAGGACTCCCTCAAACAACATCTCAACCTCAGCCATATTGACCAACATAACTGGTCTACTCTGGCCTCAAATTGGGAGGCCTGGAGACACACCATCTATAACACTGCTGATGCCTTTGAGAAAGCACGCAGGATCACTCTCGAGGAGAAAAGACAACGCAGAAAGAATCGTGCTTTGCAGAATTTACCACCTAAGGAGTCTTTCTGCTGTGCCTTTTGCAACCGGATGTGCCTGTCTCGTATTGGCCTTTTTAGCCACCAGCGCGCTTGCAACAAAGGTGGGTAGAGCCCTCCCCAAATCTTTGTTCGCGAAGCCCAGCCATGATTAATTCAGCTACAGTCCAATTGCTTGTTTTTAATGTAGATGACTATTAAAAAAAAATCCCCTTTGTATGTCTTATTTGGGTTCATAATTTAATAAGATTCACCTCACAATTATCAAATTAAATGACATTCTGATCATCTGCAGCCTCTCCTTATTAGGCATTTGACACTGAGGGCTGAAGGCTGATGGTGTTACTCTGGTGAAGTTTCTTTCAAGGCCTAATTAAACGATCCTATTTTCCATTTTCATGATTCCCTCAGAAGTATCACAAGTGTCAAGGAAATCATGAACTGTAAGTGTTTAAAGATCAAACCATAAGACTTATATTTAGCTCCAAAAAGTTAAAATGAGGGTGGCCAAGATTCAGCGGCAAATTCTTGTTTAAAAGTAGGACCCAAGCCAGAGGAACCGAACGACGGCTTTCCCTTCTCAGGTTGAATATGCAGGAAGAAGCAATGCAAGTGTCATGAGTGCCTCCAAGTCATTGCTGCAGAACATCACAGAAAGTCATTTTTAACACCCACAGAAAGGAATATATTAGCTTTCAGGCACGCTCAGCAGTTTGAGCACGGAGAGCTTGCTCCTGTGTTAGTGGCACTGTGCATCAATGCCACCCCAATGTGGAGGTTCACACTTCTCTCATCTCAAATCCATCTGAACAGAAGTACATTTTCAACCTGAAGGAAACCAAGAAAGTACTAAGACGTAGCAATGACAAATGGTGGTTTCTCACTATACCTACAGCAGGTCATTTTTACTAAAGGAGAATTATAATCTTAGTGTACCAATTACCTTTGATTTTCATCCTGATATCTCATGTGACCCGACCTGCCAGAAGGTCAGAGTATCTCACAGTTACCACCACTAACATAATTCTGATGTTGAGGTAAGTGGGCAACCCCGTTCGATGCTATTCCATTTTCTGCTCATAGAGCTACTCAAATGCCATGGGATCAGCCTATGCCCTATAAGACTTGAGTTCAGTATAGCAGCCACTGTCAAAACGTGCAGCTTATCTCATTCTCCTACTCTGTTGCAGTACTTTGTATTTTCCTTGCACTAAAAGAGGAAGGGCATTACAACGGTTATGCAAGAAATAAACCAAAGCACAAGCCATGCTTCTGGCCTCAAACCAAGAGAATTACACCTATGCTGCATAGGAAATGAATCATCTGAGATCTTTCTCATTGCAATTTTTTCCACCACATATGAAACAATTACTTCTTACTAGAAGCATTGCCTTTGCACTGTACTGAGGTCGAAAGCTCCAGTTACCACTTCATGTTGAAATATGAAAAGTTATTTTCAGGAAACTGCACCCAGTTTTTCATCTCAACTGCTAAAATTGCCCAAGGTGAGGAGTGCATGTGTCTCTGGGCAGTCCTGAAACGGCTCCATCCCACAGCTACCCCCTCACCTCAACAGATGCCAGAGGCTGAGCTGCACCTGCCTGGTTAAGGTGGAAGCTCTGGAGACAAGAAGATGTAATGACAAACAGTAAAGACTTGCACGCAGAAGCACCCCACCTGTGGGGTGCAATCCTGACTACAGGTTTTTTGGGGTGTCTGAATGCAGCAGGACAGTTTCCCTCCCATTCCCTGGAAAGCATGGCCAGGGCCATGGTGGTAAGGTTAGACCTGCCACCAGCAGGCTCTAACGCCAGCCTGATCCTACAAACGGACGTCAAAGCTCCCAGCCATTCGCCCACCCCCGTTCCCAGAGACATCACTTCAGCCAGGCTGCTGCCTCCAGAGCAAAGCTTGGGGGTTTTCACTTGTGGTTCGCATCAGTAATTTCTCACCACAGACATCCTTTGAAGGAGAAAAGACTGTCATAAAGCAGGCCTGATGCTGAACTTCCAAACTGATGGCAAGCAGGTGGCGGCTAAGGATCGCGACGGGACATGAACAGAAACAGAACAGGATGTGATGGCAGAGCAGCCATGTAAGAGACTTCTTAGTGTAATTTCTTTGTATTGGATTTATATGTCACAATTACACCAACACAGGTCCACTTTTTATGTTACCCATCAAGATCAAAGTAAGCCAAATAAGGAAGTGATAGTTTAAATTCACATGGTGAGTGACAGGGGACCACATGTCCACGTGGCTGCAGAGCTGCTTGCAGTGTTTCAGTCCTTCAGACTTTCAGCCTCCTGGTTAGCAAGGCTAAAACTGAACTGGACCAAGGGCAATAAATCTTTCATTTCATTTTAAGGTGGATCCCAAAGAAAAAACATTGCAAAGCAGTCAGTCTCAAAATATATCCTAGAGAACATTTTGACTTTAGTATTTAAGGACTGGTTTTTAAAGTACTCTTTTTAAAAAGCCATCAACTTCAAAATAAGATTGTGATTGGATTAGTTCCACTGAACGGCTTCCACTCTATTGTAGAAATTAGCACAGCTACTTAAAAAAGAAAAACTTTCAAACAGTCTGTTGTCTGCCAAATTGCCTGCTAAACAAACAAGCCCTGGGATTGGGGGAGGAAGGACACTGAGAGCTGGAGAATAGAATAGGATGAACTTCCTTGAAGGAAATTCCAGTAAATGCCATGGAGTATTACATAAACAGGTTAAAAATTATAGCAGCAGCATACTGGGCATATATACTGACATAGGAATCAGGAGAAGCGCTATTTCTACTTACATAATATACAGAATAAAGTCATAAACTTCTCTAGGAAAATGTAGTTAATAAGATTGGATCCATAGAAATTGAAAAGTGAGAAGGAGGAGCACTTACAAAGCCACACTAGTGCTATCTCAGTGTAGGTGCTCTGTAATGATGCAAGATTGGGCTTGCATCACAAAGTTTGCTCACTAAATTGCCAGCCTAAGCCACAGCATCTTGAGCTTTGTTTTCCTTGGATACAGGACATCTACAGGGAAGGACGATGTCTGTGGAATTACACCAATGAAATGCAAGTTTTCTTGTCTGCACAGGTCTGTGGTTCGAGATTTCCCACCCTGGCACCCCAAACCTTCCTGTACTCCACACAAAATACCCATATGAATTTATACCAGAGCAGTGCCAAGGGACTGCATCATGTGATTTACTGAGAGGTGATTCATAGGGAACTAAATAACTTGCACATCCTTTCAAAAATTAATGTCAAAAAGGATCTGTATGCAAACACTTCAGAAACTACAGCAGAGAGCTACAAACTAGAAGGTAGCGGGTTTTAAATACTCAGGTGCACATGAACATTAGTGTTAGGTATTCATGCCCCCAAAGAAGATGAATCCTTCCTTAAAAACGTCGACACCAATCTTGACTCCATATTTTTAATTCACTGCCTGAGGTACGATGGCTCTTACATCTTTCTTCAATTAATGTAATTAGTTATGAGAAGTCAGATCTGAAGTAGTAAAACCTTTTATTTTGAAGTACTTTCTTAATCTAGTTCCATACAAGTATAAAAATATATAGCTAGATTCCCCAAAAGTAATAAATGGACTTTGAATCCATTTAGGGTGATAAAAATATTATCAAGTTTCCAAAGGTCATTGAGAAAGTTGACAAAATACATTCAGAAGACCCAGGTGAAATGCAATGATCTGCATTTACAGAGTCAGATGATAAGAAATAACATACGGTGCTAAGCATTTACTGTCATACAGTTCTGTACATTAGGTCAACAGTTAGAGTGTTAGTTCACTTCAAGGAAGTCTCAATATTGTTCAAAGAGATTAACCCTGATAAATTATTTCTGCACCTACAAGCAACTATAATGCTGACTTTGCACATGAGATTGATTTATCATTTGCAAGTTAATTAAGTATAGTTTTGAAAATGAAATTACCAGTATCACATAAAAAAGATCCTTGAGTAACCTTGAAGAAGTTAACACAATAACCTTCTCCTCATACCAAACCTCAAGAGTAACAAAAATAAAAGCACCCAAGAAACAGGAAACACGATTTACGTACCCAAAAGCAACTATTTCTAGAAGCAGTTGGAAAGGAGGCTCCAGATCAGCAGAAAGACACAGAAATAGATAAAAGCATTATGAGAAGAGAGAGAGGGAGAGAATCACAGACAGCAGGGACCTGGAGATACCAGTTGTGGCTGACAGCCTCCTCCATCCAATACCTGGAGCTGGTACTGCCATCAGAAGGTTTCTTCACAGCACATTTCTTTGATTACAAACTGATTTTCACCTAGTCTGGGTTGCTCAACTCTAGGAACTGATGATTTCCTCCCTCCACACATCAAGGTAGGCATGTACCCTTATTGCACAGGCCAGTTTGGCAACAGCTTACGTTGCTGAAATGGCACAAAGATAGCCGAGTTCTTAATGTTTTAAATGCTATGTAATGTCATAAAGAAAAACTAATCCACCGAGCTTTTGTTGTGATGCACATACTACCCCAGCAGTATTTTATCACTCCATCAGCCACACCAAAGAGCAGAACAACCTGGGAGTGCTGGAAAAATGACAATAAATTATTTAGTTCAAATAGGAAGTCTTACTTATTCTCATTGACAGAGAGGGAACAAAAACAAGACAAGAAGGCAGCAGTTCATAAGAAAAGTGAATGAGTATTGGCAGAAAAAATAATTTTTTTTTTCACATTTGGGTAAATTCTGTCATGCAATGCACAGGGCAATCTAAAAATTGATGTGATAGCCTAATTTACAAGATAACATCCAAAACAGATGTGTCATCATAGGGAATAGATTTTTAGGGGAAAAGAAATTGAAGTTGCTCTCTTCTTTCTCAGATTATGTAGTGTATTTTTGAAAAGTTATCCCTTTTTGCTTGGGTAAAGCAGAAAATCTCAGATTATGGAGTCAAAATAAGGACTTGAATCTATATGAACATATAGACATATGAACATATGAACATACCAGACACAATCTGTCCATTCTACTTTGTCTTCTTCACTGTGTATTCCCTAAATACCTTGAGAGGACTCCTCCAGAAAAAACTGTAACTACCTTTAAGTTTCAAATTATAAAATAAAGTGAATTCACAATTTCCCTCTAACCTGCCCTTTGAGCAAAGAAAAGAATCCAGCTTTCTAATATGACCTCCTACATATCCCAGACTAGTTGCTATGCCATTGTAGCCAAGGATAGGAATACAATTTCAGAATCCTGTTATGAAAGGTAAATGAATAAGCACTTGTCAGGAAGGACCATAAACACAGTTGCTCTCACCAAAAAGCAGGTACATGGACTTGTTGACCTCAAGGCTGTTCAGAGCTGAAATTACAGAGCATAACTGCAGATAAATTAGAGCAAAACATTCATAGTGTCAAAACTTGAAGGTATCAACTCATGATTATTTTTCCCTCACTTAAAAAAAAAAAATCTAATTTCCACTCTGAGTTTGCATTGTTTCAGTATTAAATTCTCCATGTGCTCAAGTTCAGCAACTTAAGAAGTCCTTTAACACCAGAATCATCTCACTAAGTGGCTGAGGTGGGAAAGCATCTCTAGAGATCATCTAGTCTACCTGCCGCTGCTCAAAGAGGGGGCAACTAGAGCAGGATGCTCAGGGCTGTGTCCAGCTGGGGTTTTAAAGTTGCCAATGAAGGAGACTCCACAACCTAAGAGACCTATTCCATCATTTGATCACCCTTGCTGTAAAATCTTGTGCTTAAATGGAATTTCTTCATTTCACTTAGTGCCCATTACCCTCCATCCTTTTACTGTCCACCACTGAGAACAGCCTGGCTCCATCTTCTTCAACCCCTTCCCTCATGTGTTTATATACCTCCAGACTCAACAGTCGCAGCTTCTCAGCCTCTCCTTGTACAAGAGATGCTCTGAGGCCTTCGCCACCTTCACAGCCCTTTACTGGACCTGCTCCAGTATGCCCATGTTTCTCTCATAATAGGGAGTCCAGAACTGGACCCAGATGTGTCTCACCAGGGCTGAGCAGTGGGAAAGGATCATCTCTCTCAATCTACTAGTAACACAATGCCCAATGCAGCCCAGAAGGCCATCGGTGATCTTTGCCATAATACGGCATTGCTGGGCACAGGATCCCCACGTCTCTTTTTTCTGCAGAACTGCTTTCCAGCAGGTTTGCCTCAGTCCATTCTGGTGCCTGGAGTTATTCCTCTCCAGAGACCAGAGTTTGCACTTCTTTTCCTGAACTTCATGACCTTCCTGTCAGCCCCTTTCTCCAGCCTGTCAAGGTCCCTCTGGATGGCAGTACAACCATCAGCTATATCACACATCCCCCCAAACTCTATATCTTGTATACCAATTTAGTCATCCCTTAATATTAATTTCTTAAGTAAAATATTGCTTAAGTAAGTTGCACTGAAGGGCATTTCCTTTAGACCTCAAATAATTTTTGCTGCCCTATTTAATATCATCTTCTATTTTCAACATTTTCCCCTTACAAGTACTAGCCCTGAATTGCATGTTATTTTAAGTATCAGCTGCACCAAAACTGTTGACTGAGGCAAAAGTATCCCCCCTCTTGTTCCTTTTCTTTGTACATGCCAGGGTGCAAACCTCAGTGCCATCGCTTCTCAGCGTTGTGCTGGTAGCTGGTATGCTGTTGCTTGTCCACTACAGACTTCCCAGAAGTGCTGCTTTCCAGGATAGAGGCCCTCTTTCATAAGGCATAGCCTGCATTCCCTGTTCTCTGGCATACAGCTTTGCCTTTTGCTGTGTTAAAGATGCAGTGTGTTTGAATGTGGCTACAGTGAAAGTTTTGAGAGCTCCATTATCATTTACTATTCTGCTGGCAATTACTACCAGTAATAGTTTTTTTGTTTACTTCTGTGACAATGATTAAAGCTCCACAGTATTGAGATCAGTGCAAATACTCACTGGAATCAATCAAAAGGACTCGTTTCCTGCTACTTCGCCAATTTTTAATCCAATGCCATGTTGACAGTTACTTTTTTTTAATCAAAATGCTTTACAAAATTAAACATAGTTCCTATCAGCCTCAGTCACATGTCAGACAGCTGTACCTTTGCTAACTTTTAACTTCTGGTAGAAAGGCAGGATAAGAAGAAAGGTGAAGCTGAGAAGAGCTGTGCTGATAAACACTTTTGGAAACATCACAAGTACTCTTTGCAGCGCTGTATGCAGAACTCCATCCTCATAATTGCACACTACTTAAATCCTCCAAAAAGGGTTATTTCAAGACTGCTGGCCATCCCAAGTGTTTGGGAATTTTTATGGGTGCTGGCATGAGACTGGAAGAGCAGAACATTAGAAGAGAGGCAAAAGAGATGACACTTAGACCAAAAGCAGAAGCTCGCGTGTCTATTCAGGAGCTTTAATTTCCAGTCACTGTAGCCTCAAGTTTAGAGAAAGTCCATTTGGCTTCTATCACTGCTGCCTTCCCCCTCTTTTCCTTTTTGCTACCTGTCTTGCTGTATAACTATGCAGTTATTAGAACTGTCCAATAGGCAATAGACAGCTAAATGGGATTTTCCAGAAGCCTGGAAAAGTCTTCCAGTGGAATCTAGCACTAAAATACCACCTATTAAAGGTTGCACTAAAAATTCCTTTCTTTAAATAACTTTGAAGAGAGAAGAAATCTATCTACTCAATTTAGGTCCATGGATTCTTCCACAAATGTACCTGAATCTGTTCAGAAGATAAATGACCATATGGTTTAATTGTGCCTTCTTCGCAGAAACCGTAACTTTCTCTTTTATAATCAGTACACCTTGATCCTTTTCATTTTCAAATGCAGTCCCATTTATGAGTCATCTTTCTCTCCTCTCACACACTTTTCAGTCTCTCCTTTTCATACTTTTCCTCTTGTTTTAGTAAAAGCTGTAGGTAGGGCAAACTAAAATAGCAAGTTTCACAACTGGACATGAGACATCCTTAAATTTAGATCAAATAAGCCCTTCCAAAGTACACGGGAGCTTTCCATCCAGACAGATTTATAAAAGCTACATATAATTATGGAAAGGAATAAGATCAAAAATAGCCTGTGTATGATGACCTTTCTCAACAGTATATGGATAGGAAGGAGGACAGTCTTATTCTCTTAGCAGACAGAGGAAAGGTAAAACAACTTAGGACAGCCATGGGAAGCCTCCACCAGTCTGTAAGCTTGTTAGATGGCTAAAATCCTTAAGCATGATAGATTCTCAAAACGATTCTCATTTTCTACACTAATTTTTTTTCCCAACCCTAATTCCAAACTATAATCAAACTGTAAAGCTAAGATTACCCAAGAAAACTCGATTACATTTCACTATCTGCGACTGGAGGTTCTTATCCAAGCTAAAGGAAAGATGGTCTTGGAAGAAACCTGCTTTGCCAGTCATTGGTTTGTCTTGGAAGTATAAAACTCAAGAGAATGCAAAAACCTGTTGTCTTGCCTTGACATCCATAATTTCTACCCTTTCAACAGGCGCCTGCTGATGATAGCAGCAAGAGTCATCTTACTCCCAACTTTCCTCCCACGCTTTGCACTGGCAAGAAGCCCTCATGCACTCTGTGTTAACTTGGAACAAGTTTTGCAGCATGGTCCTACACTTTCCACCACAAACTGGAAATTTTGTGTCCACTTCAGGTAAATACATTTTATTGAATTAAATACAAGAAAGTAAATATGGCAAGAGTTACAGTGCTCCTTGTGTAAAAAACTGACTTCCAAAATAAATAGGAATGCTACACAGCTTTTGCATATTACTATCCTGCAAGTGTTTCAATGCACAATGGTGCTAAAGAAAGTATTAGGAGAAAGATGGAAATTCTGGCAGCTACTGAGGGGAGAGCTGAGGCTTCTGGCAGTGGGTAGTGTGTGTAAGGATTGAGAGATAAATTATGTTTGAAATTAGGAAACAGATTAAAGCGATAACTCCTATTTTGCAGCCCCATTAGTTACAGGCTGTCCCCAGAGTTAGTTACACACTAGTTGAGTTTGTATGTGGAGGTTTCCTTACAACCACGATACACCTCCTTTTAAGTCAAAGCTGAAATTCAGCGGTGTATTTTGGTCACAAAGGCAGAATTCTGCAGCAGCAGCATGGAATAAGCAGGGCCCTAGGTGCTCCTAATGCCATGTAGGCTGGCTTTACTTCACTACTTGAGGGGCAGAAAAGTGCCTTTGCTAGGAGTGCAGTCATGAAGCTCAACCTTCCTTGACAAACTTTGCATATGACCAGCATTCATTACCACTCATCTTTCCAGAAGCTTAGGAGGCTTCCCACCTTCATAAACTCATATACTTCATAAACTCAGCTGTGGTTGCTGCGGCTGTTGGTTGTAAAAGGCATTGCAATTGCTATCTCCAGAGATTCTGTGACCTTTCCTGCAAGACCACAACTCCTTTACCTTCATCTGTTAACAATCAGTCACATTAAAGCCCCGGTCAGAGCGACCGTACCTGCCGAAGCAGCACAGCCAGCCTTTCCTCAGGAGGTATTCCCTGATAGCAATGACTATGGAGAGGGCCTACAGTATTGCAAGTTCACTACACACATAACTTCTAGGCACAAATTACATTTATATCTTCACCTACTTCAATGCCAGCCGTCAGACTGTAATTAAATTACACGTAGCCTGGGAGCCTCAGTCAGGGACTGGAAGCGGAGCGTACGAGGCATGGTGCAAACGGCACTGAGAGAATCTCAGTTTACGCAAATATGGGTTTCCTCTGTGAAATGAGAATGTTTTCAGCCATGTTTACTCCTCCACGTACTCTGTAACCCACTAAACTGCCACCAAGCCTTCCAAAGCTGAAAGTGGGAGATAGGTAGAGCGTGTGAGTTTCCTTCAGCCCTTGGGCACTGCCGGCAAGCCTCTGGCAGCTGCACGTCCTCGGTAACCTAAGCAGTGAGTAACAGCACAAAAGCTGCCTATTTCTTTACAGAGCCATCTGTTAGGTTTTCGTTACGCACAACTCCACTGGCTTCTAGGAGATGCTGAGGTCACACACGCAGCGAGGTTCTTGGTCTGCTGCCACATGAAGTGAGGCGTCCTACGTGTGGGGAGAGGGCATGGAAGGGGGCAGCCTCTGCCAGCCACCTCCACCCCAATCATGGGGCCAGCTGGGCCACGGAGATCGCTGGGCTGTAAACTAATCACTTACCCAGTGTTAACTTTCAGCTGGAGCAGGTCCCCAGTCTGGCGAGCACAGGGAGGTACAAGGGCAGGCACTAAGGCAGGGAGGGAGGGCAGCATGACCCTATTTGTGACAGCATCAACTTGGATCACTGTAAGCTGACTGTGAAACCACATGCTCAAAAGTGTCTCCCAGGATGGTTCCAGGAAATCCCCTCTGTCATGGAAAGCGCTTCTAGTAGAACAGACCTGGTCCCCAATTCATACTTTCCTTCCTACCCCATCAGGCAATTAAGGCTATTCTGGCTATGAGAAGATTATATTTCATTTCCAAGAACATGCAGATAGGAAACAGGAGGATATTTTAGTGTCCAAGACAAACAGTCATTCACATGCTGCTGAAATGCATGAATCCATCATGTTGGTCTAGGGCATGATGGTGAGGAGCAATGGGAAGACCTCCGTTCCTCACCTCCTGTAGAAACCCATCACGACTGAATTGCTTTGCAGGTCAATCCCTGCATGAAGCTAGTGACCATCTAAAAGATTATGACATGGTATTTAATCATCTTCTCTGTATTATGGTCTTCAGAAATACCAACCAGTTTACCAAGCAGCACAACTGCTTAACAATAGCATGTGACTATTGAATTTAACATACTGAAAGCAAGTTTTGTTATATCTACCCTAAAAGAGTATCTTCAAAGTGTATCAAGGAAGGAACCGGAATCATCAGTCAGTAATATTATCACGCTTTTCTCACAGCCGAAGCTGTGTTCATCATGGGCTCTGCAGGAAACAAAGAGAACAAAGCTAATCAAATACCACCACCTTTCTTCCCCTCCATTATTGCTTCTCCTAAGATTGACCACATTTGTGGTTAAATGCAGGGAGTCAAACTTCCTATAAGCAGTGTTGTTACAGTTCCAGATTTCCACTGTGGTTCAGCTGTATCATAGCTTTGGAAAGACAAACTGGCACGTGCTCAAATCACCACTTTCACTCCGTAAGGTGAAAAAATTCCCTATTACAACTCTAAAAGCTTCTTTACCTAAAACACCTCACTGGCCTGCTTTCTTAAAGATCTTAATACTGAACCTGAAAAAAACCCCAAACAACCCACTTCATTGAAATTGGTATTCTGGATAAAACTGCTCAGTGAAGGTACTGAAGCAATTGCACCATACAAGGGGAGATACAACAGCTAGTTAAACTGGAGAAGCAGAAGCCCAGCTGCTCAGGATTCCCGGCTCACACTTCATACCACTGTTCCCAAGAAGGCCTTCTGCTCAACCCTCACAAGGCCCAAGGCTGCATATGACATGTCTTTTTGTCCAGGCAATCCAAATCCTTCATCAGTTCTTTTGCAATGTGAAGCTCACATTACCAAGACCAATAGTCCAATCTCAGCTGTCGCCAAGATATTACGTGAAGCTGCCTGATGGCAGGATTAGCAGCTTGTTCCCTCAGCAATCAAATCTGAAGATGACAATCTCCACAAACTCACAGGTACTCCAAACATTTGCTGGTAAATGTAGCTTCTCACAATAGAAGCTCCTAAATTTGTCTTCTCAAAAGGATAAGCTCATTGCAAAATGGACAGTTGGCATATTGCGTTTTGGGCCATTTTTCTGAAGAGAAAAATCGGGTCAGGATACCACAACCAAAGCAGAATTTCAACTCTACCTCTAAAAGGAATAGGAAACTGAAAGCTGAAGTTTCTCTACCCTATGCAGTTACAGACAAGAACAAGAAAGCAACTAGTCATGGCCCTGATCAATATTACTATAAAAAAACTCTGGTCTTAACATGTGTAAAGTGCAGACACACAGGAGTGGTGAGACACGCACGAAGATCTCCCCCATGTAAGTGGGCTGCTGCATCAGCCCTGACCTGTACACCCACCTCCGTTCAGACTAATGCACCTACTAAGTCACACTCCTTTTTTTCCCCTCAGAGAAGAGTGCACCATGTACCCTCCCATTAAGACACTCTTAATTCAAGCTTATGGCTGGGAAGATCACTGCACCCACTCCATGCTGGGGCTCATGCCCACACAGTCATAGAGGGGCACTCAAACACAAGGCAGAGCAACAAAGAAGACAAAAAGCATCACCTATGGCATTCAGGGAGAGGCGAAATACTTGTAAGAAGGTCTTCCTTTGCCACAAAAGGAACAACACATTTTCATACAATTTGAGCAACATTAACCAAAGTGTCTGTATTTAGACAAAGTATCTGACACGAGCTGTTCAGGAAGAAAGCAAACCTTCCAGGGCCATTACAGGAAGGTGAGCTATCTTCTAGGCGCGCTCCCTTGCACAACCAGCGGGAAAGCTGGTGTGGCTATGGTGGGCAAGTATGTTTGTTGGGATCTTTGTGCCACCCCACCATCATTACACTATTACGAAAGTTCCAGAAGTTTAACAGCACTCCACAGCTGTTGCCTTTTCCATTTTAACAAGGCATTGCCATCCAACAAGTCAGTAAAGCAAGTTCAAGTATCTGATATTTTTAGCTAGATATACTATAGCAACTCACAGATGCCTAGAGTTTTCTCCCCACAAGGTGTGAAGGAGATTCCTTCCTTCTTCACTGCTGGTTGAGCAGAGTTTGGGGACTGCTCTGCACATGCTGAGGCAACTTGAGCTCTTCAAACACCTGGGAAAGGCACACCTCTCCACTTCAAATGAAGTACTTAGAACAGATATAATCACTGTCTGGTACAAATGCTGCTGCTCCCCCATCTTGGAGGAAGTAGGGAAATGTTTTCAGAATGGCATTGAGGCCATCTAAAGAGTTAAAGGGTAGTGAAAAACTCCCCAAGAACTACACAAACATGAAGGGGAAAGAAAAAGGCTGAAATTCTGACCCTTTTTTTACTGAAACGTAAAGATTCAATAACTCTTGATTCACTTCAAGACAGAAAGACCTCAGCCTTAAAGAAAGGAGTTCATCTTAGTCTCTGCAATGCAGATGAAAACAATCATATTTTTGCTTGCTCTGACTTATTGCTGAATTGATTATTCTCCAGGACTAGGAAAGGGGGAGAAAGGAGTAAGATCATAATTGCCCTTATAAAATTCTTTAAGGTAAAAGGAGTGAATGCATCTTACTTTCCTAGCAACCCTCTTACCTAATTCTGAAGCAAATAAATCACACTAAGGATAGTATCCTGAGCATATGGCTATGAATAAGGGAGATTTGTCTGATTTTCTTTTTCTCTTTTCTTCTTTTTTTAAATTAAATATCAGTGTCTGGAACCCCCCGCACATTTCCTTTCACAGCAAAAGGGGTTTCTGTCCCTCTAAAAACAAACAAACACCACAAAAAATGCATTATAACTACTAATTTACCTCTGCCCACAGAAGGCTGTACCTAAGCTTAAGATCTAGCCAACAGCATGCAACCTGTTCACTACTGCTGCATTTACTTCCCACATATTCAGCAAAGCATGATGCTACCAAGACAAGAATAGGGAAGGACTTCAGCATGCCAAGGCCAGCAGCAACATGAAGAGCATTTTTAGAAAACAGGTCACAAGCAGACAACATTGGAGGCCTCAAAATGATCTTGCACCTTTCTTTACCGTCTTTCTCATAAATACCTACAAAGCACATGGCTCCAAGCACAGAAACTCATGGGATGTGTTTTATTTTGCCCTTTTCCACGCACAAGACATTCCATGTTGCATGGTCTGAACTTTGAACGCTCCCATCTTTCTGCAGAGCAGCTGAAGCAGACGACCACTGGGAAGGATGCTGCTAATGCCTAGATCTGGAAGAACCTTCCCACAGTGGCCCTGCAGCACATGAGAAAGACACCCTGAAGTTCTTCACTCCTCTGCCTGCAGTCCAAGAAGGCAGCTGGTGGCACTGCATGGAAGATGATTACAGAGAAGTTTGCCAGCAGGAACAAGAGGGTAACGAGAATGCCAAAAGGCAATGGTCATTACTTTTTTTTTTTAAGCAAAAATAAAACCAAGCAACAAAAATGTGACTAGCAAGAGAAAACTGGATAGGAAATTCGAGTGATTTTATAGAAAGCATGAATCAGTCATACGAAAGCCACCTGAATTTTTCTCTATCATATGCAATTTCTCATGTTCTTTTATGTCATCTTCTCAGTGTCAGTTTTCGAGAGAACAATTCTCAGCTCAGCATGACAGAACAGCAATACCGACGGGCATGCAGAACATTAGCATGTTATAAATAAACTGCTAATTTGAGGTGGGAAAAATCATCAAGGCAGCTCTTATGATTAAGAACCAGAGAGAAAATGAGCAACTTGCTTGTGCTTTCAGGACACTGTGTTTTACAAAAAAAGAGAGCTTCTTCTAACTCCTAATTCCTGAGGGAAAAAGAGAATAAACCCAGTGAAATACCCACTGTTGAGACAAAGAAGCCAGTGAAAATGCTATTATAATTTTTAAAGCCCACCTCAAGTAGTAAGTTGTCTTTTCTACTGGCTCAAGAGCTTTGTGCTTAAGAGTACTACAGCGAGGTTGTGAAGTTTCAGCTTCCTCTCACCCTACTCACAGTTTTACATAACTCCCAAGATACACTTTTTGGCTACAGATACTGCACGGCTGAAAAAAAAAAAAAAAAAAAAAAGAAAAAGAACCCACCCCAAAAAAAGTGCAAGGTGCAGAAGCGTTATACAGCAATTTAGATCTGGGTTACTTGGAGCCGCTCAATAAAACTCTTACCATGAAAAGTAAAACTTTATTCTGCTGAGCCGACGGCCAGGATTACTCGTGCTTGCGATAGCCCTGATCACCACCCTCCGTCTGCCCTGCGCAGGGTTCCCTTCCCACCCTGTCCCCCGCCTGCAGGGACAGATAACTCCCTGCCACAGCACGGCTGCCACCTCGGGTATTATTTCTGTACCACTCCAGCACTGTCACTCTGTACCAGCGCGCCACTTACTAAGCATTATTACAAAAATTTCTGCGAATATCTATGTTTTCCACGAGCAGGGATAATGGCCTCATTGCAATAGCCTTGATAAAAGCTCCAACAAGACAGCTTTCAAATATCGCCACACAAAAGCCTTCTGTGAGAGCTGTAACCAACATCAATTCCCGCTATGCGAAGACATTAGACAAAGTGTGAACTAGCTTACTGTATGGGGACAAAAAACTGACTGTCAATGTGTGGGACCAACGCTGTCTAAAAACACAACGCTGGCAAGGCAAAATAGCACCAGAATATATACATGGCAATTGCCATTTAATTCCAGAATTAGCAGCACAAGAAAACAAGTTCTGAAGGCACTATTAGGTTACTAGCATTACTCAAGGCATTTTAATTCCACATAATTCAATTTCTAGCGTTCCTGGTTGGAAAAACAACTTTAAAAACAGCAGATGTTAAAATCACCCAAGCAGAAGGTGAAGGAAAACCCAGTTTCCATTGCAGAAGCACTCAGAGAACACAGCAAACCCTTCGGATCTGCTCCTTAGAGCATGTATTTTCCATCAGTCATAGAATAGTTTGGGTTGAAAGAGAGCCTTAAAGGTCATCTAGTCCAATCCCTCTGAGGGAGCAGGGACATCTTCAACTAGATCAGGTTGCTCAGACCCCCAACCCAGCCCTGAGTGTTTCCAGGAATGGACGTCTACCACCTCTTCGAGCAACCCATTCCAGTGTTTCACCACCCTTGCTGTAAAAAACTTCCTATATCTAGTCTAAATCTACATTCTTTTAGTTTAAAACCATTACTCCATAAGAATCATAGAATACCCTGAGCTGGAACAAACCCACAGGATCATCAAGAACAATTCCCAGCTCTGCGTAGGACCATCTCCAAGAGTCACACCCTGTGCCTGAGAGACATGTCCAAACACTTGAACTCTGTCAGGCTTGGTGCTGTGACCACTTCCATGGGGAGCCTGTTCCAGCATCCAACCACCCTCTGGGTGAAGACCCTTTTCCTAATATCCCATCTAAGCCATGGTAGACAACCAGATACACAGAGACTGCCATTCCACCTATGGTACAAGATGAAACCCTTTCTGTGCACCTTTTTGTACTTTTTATACACTTATCTGCTTACACTGTGGTAGCATCCAAAAAGTCAGAAGCCTATTGTCAACATAAATGGACTGCACCAAAATAATTGCTGAGCCAAGAGGTTACATTTTTACTTCCAGACCTGACATTTACCAGATGACACCTCATAAATGGGACTCTAGGAATGAGGGATGCAAGCAAGTCTACATGCCAGTTTGTTTCTGAACAACATTTGAAAGGCAAATTTGAAAGCTTTTATAGACAGCATAGTACACTCACCCTATGGAGAAGTGTTTCACTCTAAAATTACATCTGTACTTTAAAATGTGTAAAAAACATTAAATCCTACAGTGCAGATTCAGTGGCTTGCAAGAAAATATGTCTGTTACTGCACTCCAATTTTAGTAAGATTTTAACTAACGGATAGAACCAAAATTAAGACAAAGTTATATTCAGAGCAAACTAGTAGAGTGCACCAATAAGCCTGACGTGCTATATAAGAATTGGACTCTCACACTGCATGGCGTGCACCATTGAGTCCTAGACCAGAGACTTTTAATGTCACCTTAATTAACAAGGAAGGAAGTTTGCCAATGAGTTTCTTCCTCCACCCCCCTTTCTAGCATTAAGTTATGCAATATGCAACAACCTTTGAACCAACAGCTGTACAACAAGCAAAAAAACCAAAACCAGAACAGCATGGTAAAGAGGAGAAATTCTTTCAAGAAGTTCATTAATGAAAATTACTTTTAGAATCTATGCATACATAACCAACACATGCATACCATAACTTGGGGCAGGAATGCTGGAGCTGAAGCAGCCAAGGTTGTAATCTTGTTATCCAGTTTCCCAGTACAATTTATTTATATCAAAAATAGTTGCTTACATGTTTTCTACAGGTTTTTACTAGATCTTTGCAAAACAACTGGTGTCTTGCAATGTCTATGTGATGAGATTGTAAAATTCTGTTGTAAAGACATAGAAATGAAAGGCAAAATAATAGCAACTCTGCTTTTAACAGTGACTTGTTCGCATAAAGCTCAAGATACCAAGGACCCAACATCTGCAGTACTGCAACTGTGCATCACAGGAAACACCTACTATCTTGCTAAAAATCAGGTCCTAGACCCTTGAAGAAAGGGTCTGATATGTCATCAGCCTTAGGCAGTGGACACTTCTGGGCGTAAATGCAGCCACATCCAAGTTGGATGAAATCCTGACAGTAGCTGCAGGTGATCAAATTAAATCCCCTACTTAAACAAAGCAGTGAAACAGGGGACTGGTTTTACTTTTAGAGGCAAGAATAAAGAAAAGCCATACTTGCGCACATAATTTAGCACACTCACAGAAAAGACGAGAGCTGATTCTGAAAAGGTGATCCTCAGTGCTCCACTTCCGACTCCTAACTTAGCCTAGGCAAAAGACCTTCAGCACAAAAAGCCTGAGAGCTGCAGGGCATGCACACGCAGCGGTGGCAGAGCTAGTATGTTAGTTTTCACACTGTAACGGGTCAGGTCAACAACTGTTCCCATTCATAAGTAGGACAGGAGACTCATGACACGTACCATTAACCTTAGGCAAGTTCAGTTTGCAAACAAACAACACATTTGCTATGCATTCATACATGTATAAAAGGCAGTCTAAAATGCATTAAGTAGTACACTCCTACTACAGAACAGAGGCCATTTTCAATATGCTCTGGTTTAATCAACACGTAGTCAAGTTCCTGCCTTCTCTCTTTACAGGGCTTGCAGATGGAAATATTTACCACACTTCACATTGAGCCCACAAGGCATTAAGAACTCCACGAATGCCACTAGATCCTGCAAATAGCAGCAGCATCCAAACAGACATCACGGTACTTCAGGAGACACCCAGGCCAGGCATATAGCGCTTCCAAGGGTGGTTTTGGACCAACTTACTTGAGGAAAACAGAAGTGAAATAGTTCCTTTTTAAAGATGTGATAAATTGGGCAATTTTGCCAAGCCTGTCTTCAAACAGAACTGAAATTGAAAGAGAGTGCAAATACCTCACCAGCAGCACCTCCAGCACTGCAGCAGCCCCATCCCAGAGACTCAGGCAGCCTCCCTCCCACTGCACACCACTGGCCCCAGGGAAAATTATGGGGATTTCTTCTCCCCAGAACTACAAACACAATCCTGCTCTTGAAAAATAATGCAGGAAGTGATTAACTCTGCCAGCCAAAACAAAGCCTGAAGTCCAACTTAGTCATTTGTAAGGATGAGAGTTACTACCATACATACACACTCAGTGCTGCCAGCTGTAAATGAGATTATTTGCAGAGTCTATAAAAGCTGGAGATTTAGTTCCTCTAAGAGCTTTCCATCTGCTGAAGCTCCACACTGGGTAGGGCTGCATCTATGTTATCACCACTGGTGCAAAAAAACCCACCCAAGCTGAAGCCACAGCCTCAGACCCATCCTTCGCAGGAAGCTCCTCCACAAGCCAGGACTAAAGCCTGAGCATGCTCCTGCCCCTCCACACCAGTACCAGCCCTGCCACAACAGCCATGGCCATCAGCCCAACACACACCTTTGGAAGTGAAACCTGGAAGATGCCATACTTGAAGCTACCAAGACAAGCTCACATATTTGTTTGGCATCCCCCAGTCTCCCCCTGGGAGCCTCCGACAGAAGGGATGGGCTGAATGCCCCTCCTGCAACCACATCAGACCCACTGGCCTGCACAGGACAGGGGGTCCAAAGAGAAATGGTGCTACTTTGCTTTCCTTTTTGCACCCTACACTTCACATTGAGTCATTCCTACAGAAGTCATGACCACTTATACCCTCTGTTCTAGACCGCCCATTCCTCTGCCCAGGGCCAGGTTAAGATCTTGTGAAACAAGTTGGGTCTGAAAAGGCCTCTGGCTCCTGCTAGGCCTGCAAAGTGGGTCTACCATGTGTTCAAAACATCCTTCAAAGCTACCAGTCCCCAAAAGTTTCACAAGTAAAAGCTCCCAACTAACAGACATGCTTGTTTTCGCACTCATGTGGTTCCTTTATAAAGGACATCTTTATTTCAACATTAATGACTTTCATTTCAGGAGAAATGAAATGGTCTATCTCTCTTCAGCTTGGAGAAGACATCTGAGGACAGAAGATAATTTATCATAAACTGTGCAGAGAAACATATCAGAAAATCATTTTTCCCTACCCTAATATCTAGGATCACCCAGGAACACTAGAGACAGCAAGTTCAAAATGAAAAAAAAAAAGGCAGAAACAAAGAGAATTGTTTTTTTCCTTTCATACAAGACAGCTAAATCATAGACAGAACCTATTGTTATGTAAGGTCATAACTAGAGCTATATTCAAACAGGGATTAGACAAAAATCACAGGCCACTGGTACCTATAAAACACATTATAGCCTTCCACCAAGGAAGTGCTCCCCTGAAGCAAGGGCTGTCCTGGGCAAATCCCTTCTTATGTTCTTTCCTCAAATGTTTGCCACAGTCATACTCAGAGAAGTAGTGGGAGAACCCTTCATCTTGCAAAACAAAGCTGCTCCTAAATTTAAAGATTATTTTCCTTTTAAATGCTTGCACATACAGATGAGCGCTGTGTAAAAATTAACAGGGCAGCATCAACATACCTGGGATAAAATGAGGGGAAATAAAATGCCTTTAATTGCTCAACCAGGTGAAGCAGCCTCTACAGAAGAATTAACTGGCCATAAAGTGACCCCATCCAGCTTTTTGGTAAGCAGGCTGATGGCACAAGGAAAAGAGATTCATAGCGAGAACAGGTAAGACCAACACCAGAAAATGGAGGCTTTGTGAGCCAATTTAGCACCTCAGCACCGGTGCACTGGAAATCTCTTGTCTCCTTCCCTCATCTCACTCACCTTAT
The DNA here is from genome assembly GCF_001604755.1 of Lepidothrix coronata. NCBI lineage: Eukaryota > Metazoa > Chordata > Aves > Passeriformes > Pipridae > Lepidothrix > Lepidothrix coronata. The sequence goes on along the minus strand of NW_016690203.1, from coordinate 5,888,530 downwards.
CCTGGGCCCAAGATGCATGCCAGACCTAATGCTCAGATTCAGCTATTTTACCTCGTTAAAGCAGCAGAAAACCAACCTGTCACCACAGCCAGATGCTCTCCAAGCACACTAGCAGGGGAAGAACATGGCCTGGCCATGGGCAGAGCAAAGGCAATGAAACAGAGGAGACGGTGAGAGAGAAGCAAACCTACTTCCAGCAACAGTAAAGCCTTTGAGTGCCTCAGCTGTTCAGGGAACTCTGCCAAAAGCCCTTATCATCACAGGGCTACCATACTCAGTAGTTCTGGTGCAGATGGAGCCACACCAGCACAGCTAGACTCTGTGCAAGGGTAGCAAAGCCACCATCAGTAAGCCACAGGCTGTTCCTGTAGGGTTTTACTAGGACGCCCACTTTCTACAAGATGTTTGTCAGCATGGTTAGGGCAATCAGGATTGAATTCTCCTCAGACAGCTGTGCCAAAGGACCACATGGTACCTCCTTGGGCTCAGAAGCAGCCTGTTGCTGGAGGAGATGGATTTAAACAAAAGAAATTCCCTTAAATGGTATTCAAAAACCAAACGTCCCAGATTCGTGCTAGCATTCATTTCTAGTAACACAAACTATCAGGCAAAGAAATATGAAACTGGGTCGGAATATGAAAACACCTGTGTCTTCACATACAAACATTTTTATTCCTGCAAAATAAAGAAAAGCTCCTAGAGTTAACTGCCCACTTCCTTATGCAACTTACATGTTCTTCTTCAATACCTTAATTCCTTGCTCATTATTAATGTCCTATTTGGTTTGCTCCTTTACATAACACCTAGCAGAAAAATTGTGGGTTATCCCATTTTTCTCCCTTTCCAGCTGTGACTTGCTGAGAAGAAGGGAGGAAGGAAGAGGTGCTTTCTAAACCAGCAGAAAAATGAGAGAGGTACTAAGTATTCAGTTTGGAAATGTAAATCCTCCTGCCCCCTTCTGAAGTATGCCGAACCAGCCTCTCCACAGCTCATGTCATCTAAAGGCCACAGGAGTTCTCTAAAGATATTGTTGTTAAGAGGATTTAGCCCCTTTTAAAAAGGACTTAACATGTGGGTGGTGTCTCCATTTAAGCATTTTCTCATGGCTAAGAAAATGGCCCTCTTCTTAAAGGCTTATCTTTATAACCCAAAGACAGTAAGAAATTCTCCACTATTTGAATTAGAAACATTTTGAACAGCTTGCCTTTATAGCAGCCCCATTTTTGAGTACTGGGATTTGCAAATGGTAGTGACTTTCTCACACCAAGTGTAAAGGCAACACCAGCGAGACCGCTTTAAGGGTACCTCGTCAAACACTAATTTCTCCTGAGTTTTCATGGGGATCCAAGTTGATCCACAAACTCACTGACACCAAAACGGCACCATGTCACTACTCCTGTGCCATATCCGTGGCCACCACTTTCTCTTGATGGTCCCTGGCGCTTCCCAGACCTGCCATTAGCTGGTTCAACCTGCTTGCCCAGCAGAAAACCTTTATTTATTTAGGTCATGGTTAATTTTCCATTGTGGGAATCCCAAGAGCCCAGAAGGGAAGAGGCACCAGCCTGTAGCAGGGTGCAGGAGAGCAGGGGAGGATGCTTGGGCTTTCCCCAGGAGCACAGGCCAATGGTTTGTTCTGCAAGGGTTAATTCTTCATTACTGCTTGTGTTTAAGCCATGGCAGGAGTTCAGATTCACCCAGTAACACTTTCTATTAACTCCACAGGAATCATGCAAAAGCTCCTCAGGTTGAAAGGGTGGGCAGACCCGGTCACAGCCTCCTGGAGCCCGGGCTCACCAGGGTACAAGAGCCCAGTTAGTGACCCTCAGCTGCAGGATCCACCACAACAGGCGGCAGTAGAGCAAGGAACAGGTTTTGGATAGTCACATGCTTTGGAGACAGAGGAGTGTGCACGTTCTCATCTGTGCAGGGCTGTAGATTCCTGTTGTTATGGACTAGGCCACTTTTCAAGGCTTTTCCAGCAGAGTTACACATACACAATCACAGATAAAACAACTAACAAATTCCCAGGGCGGAAGCAGCTCACTTTGGCCAAAGAACCTTTTTCATTTGGTCAACCACCTCTCTGAACAACCTAAACTATACTGCTGTACTGACACTTTTCCAGTCATACCATAGTTTATATTTAGAAGCAATGGGTGGGTTGCCAGGGCAGTTACATCTGCAAGGCTAGGAGTATTTTCATAACCCTAATCATTGCAGGTGTGCTGGTCAAAATTTAGACTTATCCCTACCATCTTTTGCATAGCAGGGCCTTGTTTTCAGCTGTGGGGGGTCTCAGACCCATCCACTACTTGCAACTCAACTAATCATGAGCCAAATTTATATCGGTGCTACTCACCTGAGATCACTGCCTCAACTACCCACTGTTTTCTTGCTCCTCTCACAAGTCCTTAATAACAGTTTCTCAAAAATGCTCTGCTAGTAACTAAGGGGGAAATACCCTCTTCTCCCAGTCCCAGAAAATGCTCTACAAGTTTTGAAGAAAACTAGCTGGAAACCAGAGAACTGTGAAAGGGCTGGATCATCTCCCTACCAAGCAGTTCATGGAGCAGAAAGACAGGGCAGAACACTAGGGTGCTTCAGCCCAACTTCCCAAAAGATGGGTCTGCAGCAAACCAGCACAGGTCCAAGAGGGGCACTCACGAGAACATGGCTGTCAGGGCAGAGCAGGATGCAGAGCCCCTTTCCTGGTGAGTGCCATGGATGTCTTATCGCCCTGGGAGGGTGCCAGCCAGAGGCTGTAGATACCACTGGCCTGACCACTCTCTTCCTTCTCCATCCCACATCTCTCCCCAAAGTTCGTACAGGGGCTGAGGGCATACGACAAACTCACAACTTGCATGAGGACTTTTTCGCAGGCAGAGCCCTAAATCTCCTTCCTGCTTCCAAATCTTTAAGGTGGAAAGAAGCCTTCCTAGGTTTTTATGGCCAGGAGTTCCTCCCTTCAGAGGTGAACAGTATCTATATTAAAAAAATAATAACAAATAAAACTACTAAAACCACACATGAAGGTCTTGTTGCACCCATTAATGAGAAATTTTAGGAGTTCCTGTGACATCAACATCCCTCCCACAAAGCCAAAAAAGCCTGTACAATTATTCTCCCAGAATCATCGTGTAACATATGCTCCTCTTTGAATTCGCTTACCATCACCTTCTAGGAATCAACCTTCGCACAGGACAGCCAAATATTTACAAAGTAGCCTGAAGCAGCCTGCTTGACAGTGAATGCTATTAGGATATGCTGAAGACCATGAGCACAAAAAAAAAAAAAAAATCAATTATCTTTTCCCGCAAAGATGCTTATTTTAAAAATAAAAATATAATAATAAAAAAAGCTTTGGATGAGATTTGATGAGCCTTGAAACTTCCATGACTAGCTCAGCAACCAACACCTGCGAAAACCCATGCAAGAAGCAGCTCCTGTCCTCCTCACCGGTTTCCCAGCTGTTCTCAAAGCTCTTCCAGAAGTATTTCAGAATTACAGCACCATCCCATACCTGGACCATCATCGACTGGATGCAGAGGAGAGAAAGGGTGTGGGGGGGGAAGGCGTGTTAAAACCCCTTTTGCCCGGGCAGGGGCGCACCGGGACGGGAGAGGAAGAGGTGGGAAGGAGTACAGCGATCCCATGCCGCAGGGAGGGGGTCGCAGAGGCCGGGGGGGAGGGCAGGTGAGCCCCTCACGACGTCCACGACCCCCGCCCGGCGGGGATGCCCCGCGCCCTCCCCCACTCTCCAACTCGGCGGAGCCCACGAGGGCCAAGCGCACACCCGAAATCAGCGAGGACAAAGAAAACCCCACGAGTGGGGGAGGCGGATTTTTTTTTTTTCTTTGGGGGGGGGCATAAATTTTAAGGAGGGGGGGGTGTCAATTTTAAAGGTGGGGAGGAGGGGGTTGGTGCTCGCCGCCGCCCTACGAGTCACTGACCTGCTGCAGGGGCATTTCGGAGCGCGGCGGGGGCCGGGGGCAGCCGGCCGGCGGTCGGGCTGTCCCAGGCCAGAGGGAGGAGGAGGAGGAGGAGGAGGAGGAGGAAGCGGCGTCCCCCTCCCCGCCCGCCCCGGCTCCCAGTCACAGCCGCGGCCTCGGCGCACGTGTGCCAGACGTCACCGGCGGCTCCGGGGGTGAGCGGAGACACCGGCGGGGCACGGCCCGGCCCGGCCCCCCGCCCCGCGGGAACCGGGGCCCTTCCCCGCCGCCGCCTGCTCGCTCCTTGCACCCGTGCGGCGGGACGTGGCGGGCGATTATTATTTTTTGCCCCTCTTTTTTTTTTTTTCCTCTCTCTCTCTCTCCTCCTTTTTTTTTTTCTTTTCCTTTTCAATAAGACCCGGCAGCGGGGGGTGGGAAGGAGGCAGGAAAGTTTATTGCAACAAAGCGCTGCCTCCGCCTTTCCTGCCCTCCCCCCCGCACCCCGCCCGCCCCCCGGGCCCGGCCGGCAGCGGGATCCCCCCCCGTCCCCTTCACCCTCCCCGCGGGGACGGGGGGAAAACACAAAATTACCGGGGGGCGGCCTCCGCCACTGCCGAGAGCGGGCTGCAGCAGCGCCGTCCTGCCGGCGGGTCCGTGGGGGGTGCAGTACAGCGAGCTGCCAGCGGGCTGGCCCCCATCCGCCGCCGGGGCAAAGGCACCGGGAGCCTGGGAAGCGGCGGCGGCGGAGGAGGAGACAACACAGGGCGCCCCCGCCGCCGCGCCGGTGCTGCGGATCTGGATGAAGGTGCCGGCGGCAAAGCGGGCCGGGAAGCCGGCGGGGGCTGCTCTGGAGTCCGTGGACGGCGCGGGCGGCGTTGCTGCTGCCGGGGCCGGCGGCTGGAGTCCCCTTCTCATCCTTCCCTCCGGGTCTGTCCCCGCAGCCGCGTCTCCTCCTCCCCCCCGTCCCTCCTCCCCCCCCGGCCTTCCCAGCTGCTTTCCTCCTCGATGCCGAGGCCCCGCGCAAAATACTGGGGGCTGCGGGTGCCGGGGGGGGCCCGGCTGCAGGATACGGGGCGCCGGGGGGGGACGGAGGCGGCGGGGCGGGCAGATGCGGCGGATGGAGCGGGGCCGCTCCCGCTGTGTGGGGCCGGCTGGAAAATGGCTCCAGGAAGCGGCGGCTGCTGACAATGAATGAAGGGAAAGGAGACGGGTTACGCGCCAAGGGCCTCCCGCGAAACTCGGATTTCCCGCCCTCTTTTCAAACTAAATTTGCATGTCCCCGCCCCCGGGGCGCGCCCCGCCCGCCTCGCCGTCTCATTGGCCCTCACCGCCCTCCTCGCCATCCAACGGGGCACCGCCTCCCCGCCCCGCTCCCTTCCCACTGGCCCGGGGCGCGGCCGTGATTTGCATGCGGCGCGGCGATTGGCTGCGGGGGCGAGGCTGGGGGATTCCCCGTGCGAGGGGCCGGGATCCCGGTTCGCCGGAGCCCTGACAGTGACAGCTGCGCCCGCAGGGAGCGCCGGGCACCGCCCCGGCACCGACCGGGCACCGCCCCGGCACCGACCAGCTCATGCCGGGCTCCCCCCGAGTGTTGGGGGGAGCGTCGGCTCGCAGCCCGTGGAAGGCGCTCGCCCTCCCGGTGGGCTGAATCCCTGCCGCCGCCGCCACCGCCGCCGCTCGGGAGGTGCCGGGTTGTTCCCGCCCTCCAGCTCTGCTACTTGGAAGGAGTCACCCGAGTTCTCGTTCAGGTTTGCTCGGAGAGGCACCGGCCTGTCGCCGGCGGGGAAGTTCTCAGGGAGCCGTTTAAAGGCGTCCCGGCGCGGGGTGTCACCTCCGGTAGCTGAGGAAGCGCTTTCCGCTTTCTTCACGTATTTTCAAATCAGGCCGCCCGAGGCATTTAATTTATTTCTTTTTTCTGCAAGAAGTGAGCGCTTAGCAAAATACTTCCTTTCGTTATGGCCTGTACTATCCCTGAGAAGTAAAACAGTGGAACTATATCTGCTAGCTGTTTCTGCCTTCCTCTAGTGTCTTCATTTATTAAATGCCCCCTTAAAATCATAAAATCATTATGTTACCATAAATTGGCAAGTATGAACAATGGAAAATTATTGATCTCAATTAAGGTTGGAAAAGACCTCCAAGATCATTTGGTCCAACCTTCAACCGAGTACCACCGTGCCCACTAAACTTACACAACGTTGCCACCATGCCCCCTTAACTTATTAAATACCCCAACCTGCCCAGCATCCACTAGCCATGCCCAATTTTCCCATGTTTTGCTTCTACACACACCTTCCCTGTGACTAGTTCTCCCAACAGACACGTCCAGGCTGGCACTGCTGAGTCGGGCAGGTGAGAATCCTCTTCCTTCATAACGTTCCCTGTTTCCACCTCTACAAGGTACATGAACAAGTTGCTCTACCAAATCCACAGTCCTGCCTGGAGATGCCCCTGGTCTGACTCCAGCTCAGTCAGAGTGGATGGCTACTGTGGGA
>NW_016690203.1:5772709-5880165 GCF_001604755.1 Lepidothrix coronata | reverse complement strand
AAAAGAAAAGAAAAGAAAAGAAAAGAAAAGAAAAGAAAAGAAAAGAAAAGAAAAGAAAAGAAAAGAAAAGAAAAGAAAAGAAAAGAAAAAAGAGAAAGAAGATCCTGCAAGATGAAGAGAAGAAACATAGGACACAATGTTACATCATAAGGCAAGAAATGCAATAAAGAAAAAAACACAGCAAAGTGACAACAGCAAAAATAGAGAGTCCTTAGAGCTGACCTTTTTAAGAGAAAGAGCAGTTAAAGACTTAAGTAGAAAAAGAGCCATGTAGATATCGCAGAAATAGCCAGGATCCCGGGAACAGAAACAAAGTATAGTCAAACTGAGGGAGCAAACAGCCAGTGCATAGGTTAGTGTATGGTGCACTTCAGAACTCACTTTCATGTATCAGTTCTTTCATTATCTAAGTTTCTAATAGCTCATTGCTCTGTCAAGGGCATTAGTCAAACAGTTGAAATAAAGTAATGCTAAACTATTAATACAAATCCTATTTTGTTTCTTTGTCTGTTGTTTTTCATTGTGAATGACAAGGATCTGGCTTTGTGCATAAAAGATCTTGTTTCAAGAAACAAGCAAAACACTGTTACACTCAGAAGGGCACTTTAACAGAACAGCAATAAACCTAGAAACTCATCTATTTCTACGTAAGAACAGGGAAAAAATTCTCACCCCACATTTATGTCTGTAACTAGATGTCCCACAATTGCACACCAGCCAAATGGGATGGCCTGGAGACAGGGCCCATATCATCTGAATGGGAGGGTTGTATGTTCCTGTCTTCTGGAAGTGGAGTTTTTCTGTGACTGTGGAAGGGTTGGTGGATAATCTTCAGATAAAAAGCATGGGGTTCATCTAAGCAGCAGCTTTGCTGTCCCTAAACTGACTTCTGCAGAAAACACTGCAGGAGAAGGGGTGTGTTGCTTTTTTCTTTAAACACAATTCTGTGCCAGATATTTCAGCTTGCAGTGGGACCTATTAAATGTGCAATTCACTTGCTAGAGCTAATGGAAGGAACATAAAGAAAGCATCAAGTAAAACATACATAAGAAGTGTACAGAGAGCTAGATAAAGAAACCTAATTGCAGGCCCACAGATCTCTGTTGGTCTATAAAAAACAAATTGCTGTCTACAGGGATGTCATCATCTAGGTATCTATAGCAGAGAAAATACCCTGCAGAACTCAAAGGCTTAGGAGATACTATAAGTAAGGCTGATGTACAGCTGTGATTTATCTTTCCTTGTGAGTATGGTACTATATTGCTATTCTTGTGAATATGGTCTTTATCTGTATGATAAGAAATTTTACGCACACAGCGTCATTTAGGGAAAAGGCTGCATTTGTTCTGAAAATGGATTGACCTATGTAATGAGAATTGCTTTCTTTGGGAATCTAACTTGTTGCAGACAGTGGAAGCAACAATGGAAGCCTTGATGTTAAAAGAGTTAAATCTGACCTGGAGACCTGGATTCTAACGGTATTTCTGGACAATGTTAAAATGAAGACTGCAAAAATACTCCTGAGTGAAATAGACTGTTCTAATAAAGGTTGGAATAGAATAGACAGTAAAACGATGTATAGCCCTGCATATAAAATACTTATGAGGACAGAAAATATACTGAACAGCTACTTACTCCATGAGACCTGCCCACCCTTCATACTAAATGAAGAATTGTGCAGCAATAATGTTGACATCAGAAAAGACTGCATCATTATGCACACATACAGGGAGTAAAACTGAGATTATACAAAACCCTCCACTTTCTTATTATTAACCTTTAAGTAATTAATTTCTTACATATTGGAGCTTAACTTCACAAGCATCCAAGGAAGAGGTGAGAAGGGAGGAATGAGATTATGTGCTCAGTACCACACATCTGGAATATAACCTGCGTGAGAGCAAAGGGACGTCTGGAGGGAACACTGAGAGTGATGGGATATGTGTTTCCTGCTGTCACTGAAAGTATGACATCCCATAATCCAGATCATTAAAGAAGATGTTAAACACTGTGGGCCCCTGCATTACCTCTACCAGACATCACTAATGACTGGCCTCCAGCTGGACATTGTGCTCTTGATGAGAACCCTCTGGGCCTCACAATTCAGTCAGTTTTCATTCCACTTCACTGCTCGCTTCACACAGCCCATGCTTTATCCATTTGTCTATGAGGATGTTACAGGAGACACTGTCAAAAGCCTTACTGAAGTCAAGATAAACATCATCCATTGTTCTGGCCTCATCCACCAAGCCAGTCTTACTGTAGAAGGCTATCATGTTGGTCAAGCATATCTTTGTCTTCATAAATCCAAACTGACTACTCCAAATCACCTTCCTGTGTTCGGAAATGAATCACTTGTTCCATTACCTTCTTAGAGACTGAGGTGAGACTGACAGACCTGAAGTACCCCAATCATCCTTCTTGCCCTTCTTGAAGACAGAATTAATAAATATTTTTTTCCTTCTTGTCAGGAAACCTTCCCAGGCACCATGACCTTTCACAGATTATCAGCAGTGGCCTCACACTGACATTGGCCAGCTCCCTCTGCACTTGTGGATACGTCCCATCAGGTCCTATGAACCTGTATATGTTTGGTTTGTTTGAGTGTCCCCCACTTGGTTCTTCTTTACCTAGAGTAAACCCTCTTTTCTCTAGACCTTCGCACCAATGTCTCAGGAAGCTGAGATTCCTGAAGGCAAATCTTGCCAGTAAAGACTGAGGCAAGGAAGGCATTCAATACCTTAGACTTTTTCTATGTCCTTTGTCACCCAGTCCCTTTCTCCATTTAGCCGCTGGCCCACATTTTCCCTCACCTTCCTTTGCTGTTGATGTACCTAGAGAAGCTCTTCTTCTGGCTTCCACATCCCACTCCAGATTCAACTTCATACGGACTTTGACTTTCCTAACCCCATCCATGCATGCTTGGACAGCATCTCCGTGTTATTGTCGAGCCACTTGTCGCTGCTTCCACCTCTTACATTTTCCCTTCGAGTTTTTCCAGGAGCTCCTTGTTCAGCCTCTTGCTGCCTTTCATTGATTTCTAGCTCGTTGGGATGTACCAATCTCTAATGTGGAGGAGGTCATTCCTGAAAACCAACTGATCTTCTGGTCTCCTCTCTAAGACGATCTCCCATGGGATTCCTCCAGGCAGATAGCTGAAAAAGTCAAAGTCTGCCCTTTTCCAGCCTGGGTTATGATCCTATTTTTTGCCTTGCTTCTTCCAGTCATGATTGCTATCGTAGGATGACACCTTCTGAATCTCTGTGAAACAATTGTGAGCTGTGATGTTTACTGTTTTACTTTCAGAAAAAAATTACTTTTCAGAAAAATTGTTTTAGATCTATATTTGACCGGGTTTCAAGGCTTTGCTTCAAAGAAAAGCCTGTCGGATTTTTTAAAGACAGTTTGTGTTCCTTTGCTTTGATTCTCAAGTATCTTAATAGTTCTGGCCAAGAATGTCATGTTATGCTATTGTCTTTGTGAAATTTCAGACCAAATTATTTAGCTCTTAGAAGGTGGCAGATGATTGAAAACCTGGGTCTCAAAATAAGAAATGCTGGATAACCTTAAGTACAGGCATGTCTACCCTCCTGGAGAGTAATATATAGGCATCCCTTCTAGGGAGTCTTTTGAGAATAAACATAAATGCTTAAAACCTGGGCAATTTCATTAATCACATTTACACTTCTAAATTTACAGGGATTGTAATGATATTTTCTAGGATATAGTCCAAATTTTGAAAAAACAGAGAAATGAAACCGAAACTAAACTGACTTCCTTAGTCTGTAAATTCTACTAAGAACGCAATCTGAGAATTTAGGACTGAAATGACTGTTATGAACAGCATGTGATCTAGTTAGTGGGTATATTTACTTAACAGTATCTGGAAACATTTAGAGGATTATAATCCCTTAATTTTTAAAAGGCATCAACCTTGAAATGTCACTTTGTCACAAAAATTATATATACACGGGCACAACTTTTTTTACCAATGAGCCATCCTCCTATTGTCAGAAGTTTCAGAGAAAGCAGCTGATACCCTGACTAGAGCAAGGGCATACAGTAACAGAATATCATTTGGTAGCATCTCCTCATTATACCTGTGTAGCATCCATTAAACCTAATTATCAAAAGAACTGTATGGTGGAGAAATTACTTCCTCGTTCAGATGAGTTTATTTTTCAGGGTTAATGATTTTTTTTAACTGTTGGCAAGGTTACCACAGTCTATTGATATTCCAAAATAATCTCATTTTTTTGCATGTAGCTATGTATTTATGTTCAAAAAGATCCCTCATACATCTATAAACTCATTAATGTCTTCCTTTTCTATGCTTCACTACCTACATACATTGGTAAACACAGAGTTTTAATTTGCAGCAAATGTTACTTATGAAAATAATACAAAAATCATGCATGCATTATAAATTCTGTATGTCAGCATAGTTCTGCTTTGGGGAGGATTTTAGTGAGGAATGTCGAGTCTGACCATCTGCTTGATGAGATGGAAGGGCTCTATACCCCTATCATGGAAAGACAGAAGCATACACTTGACCTTATGCAGACTGGTTATCACAAGGTGACTTTAAGTGTCTGTGTATTGCAGGATTAGGGGATTGGCTACTTACTAGACTGTCAGTCCTTCTGTCGCAACTTTCTGCCTTTCCCTTTGTGAAATTACTGCACACCTCACAGTTCTCACCCTCTGAGAGTATGGCCCAGTGCAAGGAGTTTCATTAGAAGTGAGAAGACGTGTTTCTACCTGTCCAATTCTGATCCCTTTTGTCAATTCAGTTCAACTTAAATAAAGAGTTAATGCCCACAGTAGCCTTCTGCACCATGTCATCACACAGTAATCAATTGAAACCTTGTTCCTCTTGATCAAGTGCTATTTAAAACACAAAGCAATCTCATGTAAAGCTGCTCTCAAGCCATCTAACCCTCTTAAGTCTACTCCTCAGACCTTCAATCATTAAGTTCTTTCAGTATTTGTATAACTGAACCAATTGCCTCCCAAAAGACCAAACAATCCCCTTGCAATAATCAAACCTAAACAACAGTTTGTGAAGAGACTCTGCACCCAGAGATGATGGCTTCACCTCAGCCCCTGGCCTTTAGAGCACTCAGATGTCTGTGGGACAGCTACACATGCAGGCACTGAGCCTCTCATGCTGTGAACTTCAGGAGAAGAACTGGTTTCAAAAGGTTTTTAAGATGAAATAATATAGATAATATATGTTTTGTCCATTTTTTTCCTATTTTTATATTAAAGGTGGTTGTTTTACTGAACAAGTTATTCAGGGAATTTTTGGGTAAGTGACAGTTTCAAGGCATCCCAGTAGGGATCTGTTTCAATTTAAAACCTCTGGAGTTTTCTCCAGTTTTCCTCACTGGACCAAGGGCTGCAATCCTTCTGGATCGATCACTTGAAATCATTTGCTGAGGAGTTGCTCTGACAGTGGTCTGGCTGGCAGTGGAACAACTCCATTGGAGGGTGCACTTTCCTATGGCAAAGACACATGTTTAAACCCATTTTCCAAGGTAAGTAGAGAACAAATTTGAACCCAGGCCTGTGACATCCTTTGTTGTGGGCAAACAATGAGAGAAAACTACAACTTGTGCTCAGTAACTTGATGTGAAGAGCTGAGTAAGGACTCCTCTGAAACTTCCTGCTCATTTTTCTGGTGGTTTTTTTTTGAGGGTGTAAGGCCAGTTCTTAATTTTGGGTGCCTCTTTCTCTCCATGTACTGGACAGGAAGAGTTTAGGTGTTTGGTTCAGACCCTCAGGTTTCCCAGGGTGGCACAGGAATGTCAGCTGAGCACACAGCGGCATGGTGGAAGCCTGGGCCAAGGATGAGCTTAGGCTGGTGGCAGAGGGTGAGGAAGAATACTGATGGCTGAGTGGCTGGAAGACCGTTTTCTTCCCTGAGTCAGGGCCTGCAAGACAGACATCACAGTGCTCAACTTACGTTCCCTTCATCAATCCAGCTCGAAATTACCTCCTATTAGAGGAAACAGGAGCAGAACTACTTTACTAGGGCTCTGTCTCTTCTGTAATAGAAGACTTTCATCTCTGTATACACAAGGTCTCCTTTATCCTTCTTTAACTAGCAGGCTTATTGTAGGAAAGTTATACTAATGGAATGCCTTAATTCAATCCAGGTTTGTTAGGTTTCTTTTCCACATTCATCCAGATCAGATAAATCACATGCTGTATTTACTTTTTTGAATGGTTGCCTAAAGCATCTGGGCACTGAGACTGTTTCTTATGATGTGCTGACTTTTGGAACTGACTCTTTATTTACAGGCTTTGGCAAAATGGTTAGATTTATTATTTATTAACCAGAAAACCAACAATCCATTCTTTTAGAAAGGTACAGAGTTGCACAAAGTATACTGTGCTATCAAAATGTCAAGTTTTGTTCTGGATTTTTTCCTAATTTCTATTATCTATGGTTTGATAGATATAGTAATTACCATTTTTGGGGAAGAAAATACTTTCCTTCCTTCTCTTCTACTTACAAACTTCCCTAGCTCTTCAGGAACTTTCTTAAAGTTTGCATCAAGAATTTTCGTAAAGTTTGCTTTGAGATCACAGTTAGATTTTTCCATGCCTTGTGAAAAGGCATGTCTTTACTATGCTATTAATTTTTTTTTCTAAAATAAATCCACTTTTCATCTCACAGTGGGTTTCTATAAGTAAAATTATACTCATCCTTATCTTCCTCTTGAGTATGTCTGGATATAACATCAGTTAGCATTTTTCTTTGGTTTGAATTGATTTGCCAATATAGCTTTTGCAGGAATATGGCCTTGATTCTCCAGCACCTGAGAGCTTGTCCAAAATCTCGTACTTCATCCTTATGGGAGTACAACTGCAAGACATGCACTTTGTAGGCACCAGAAGTATTTACTACAAATACTTTCAAATAATGACTGAATATTATTTCAGCACATAAGGGCTTCAGAACTGATTCTGTTTAGACTAGTAGGGGAAACCGAGTAATCAAGAGCCCAAAGTTTCCACACATGGTCAGAACTTCTGTGGGACTATCGTCTGCCTTCCCTATCAGAAGCTGATGCTAATATGCCACAATGCTTATGAAGACATCTGGAAATTCCCATTTGCTGACTTCTGGCCTCTTGTTTTGTCCAGAGCTGTTCAAATTAAGTATTTTTTGGAAGCACATGAACATGGTGTACAGGCAGAGCAATCCAACATTGCTCCAACATCATCTGTAGCTGATCCAGGCTTGAGCATTGACCACAAGAGCCTCTGCTCTCAGGCTGTAGTTACATGCACAAGTTGAGCATGTAACAGCAGGCAGAAGCTGTCACTGCCACCAGCAGAAGCAGTCCTGCCTTTCACTTATCTATTGTTCCTGTTCCTGTGCTACCCCTCCCTTTACTTGTGGCTGGGGAACTGATCTGAGTTAGAGCCAACTATTTTTTGAGCTGGGTTAGTCTTAGCTTGTATTGGTTACTGATCTGTTTCACTGCAGTGCTGAATAGAATTTTTTTTGTGGCAGCACAAGGGTGGAAACTGTGTGGAGGCAGGGATCATGCCTGGAAAAAGGTGAATGGAGATGCCACCAGCTTAAAGAGTTCATGAAACTCCAGACTTTTTCTCAACTGTGCTTTGGAAGAGTTCAGTTAATGAAGTCAGTTGAATTTTTGCTGTTCTGCCGTGTTCCTCATCCACCTCTGCACAACAGGTGACTCACACAACTTCCCATTCTTCTGGACTTTTCTTACCTCCCCCTCCTGCTTTCCAAGGTGGATGCTGGGAGCACTGAGTTCCTGTCTATCACAGCTGTCTACATCCCAGGCAGGACAGTGGAGTCTGGTGGCCAAGGAGAAAATTGCAGACAATGAGACCTCACCTGCCACTGCAGAGTCCTTCAACAAGCATCTTTGGCCTTGCAGCTTCTGCTCCACCCGCACAACACCCCCTCACAGGTTTCCTCGTGGTCAAGCCACAGCTGGACCAACTGCTTAACACTGCACATTCCTAACAGCAGTCTCGGTTGTCTGTAGAAGGAATCTTAACAAAGTTGATGCTTTCTCTTATCGCTGTGGCTCTGTGTTGTGTTTGATTTGCTGGAGTGCAGCTGCAGATCCAAGTTTCCCCAGACCTGGCAGTAAAAGTTGATACAGTAGAGGCCAGCTTGCATTATGCCACTCTCCAGGACTCTTCTGCATAAAATGTATGTAGGGGTGATACCATCTGCCCCTGAACTTGAGGGAAGAACCAGCTGCACATGCAGCTTGGAAAACCAGCTCCAGGAGCAGCTGTTGATTGGTTTCTTACTCTCAGTTTTAATGCACACCTATCCTTGGGAAGGCTCTATCTATCTACTTTTCTTATTATTTACTTAGGTTGGCTTTTCTCAGAACCTCCTCCCACCAAACCGTGCCATTTCCTGCCACCACTTCATTGCAGTTGACTTTGATTTAATCTCACAAATCTTTGTCTTTTTAAAATAAAAATAATCTCTATATAACCAACTATCATTGCACTCCATGGGTACCATTGCAAGAACACAGATCATAAATATTAGCATAGTTGGCTGTTGAGGTTCTGAGTTATAGTGGTGAGATGGAAGAGACTCTGAGTAATATCATAGAGGTGGGCAAATCTTTCTCCCTTTCTCTGCAGAAGTCCCCTATGCATGAGCGGGGATGCAATAATGTGGCTGTCAAAGCCTTACAGAATGATGAAGCTTGTAGAATGGACAGTTGTGAGATAAGACACCAGCATAAATTGCTCTGTACTTCTAGTAGGAAATACTGTCTGTTGAGATGCAGTCCTTCCCCACAAGGAAACCTCTTGTCAGATTTTCTGGTTCCTGTGTGTCCCCATGCTTGAGCACAATCTGGTCATGCATAAAGATTTTAGGACTCAATTCTCAAAATGATCAGTCTTGTTATGCATCTTTAAAAAAAACCCAAGGAGATTCAAGTCTGTGAAAATACTTGTTAGCTAGACATCAATATTCTGAGCCTAAAGAGATTAGCTGTTGGAAGAAGCATTTAGTTGCAAAGCATATTATTATTTATCAGGGTTTGCAGAAGGGAATGCTTCTCTGATTCTAGGTCTTTTTTCTTTTAATTTTTTTGTAAAGTACCTTTTTCTGTTTTAATCAGAACGAAGATAATTTTTGCCTCAAATTTAAAATCTAAACTTATCAGAATAGAAAACAGAGGCTTTTGCTCTGTTCATTATAAACAATTTATTATTTCAATTTCAGAAAATTGTATGATGCAGGTTGAATTAGCTGTGCTGGGCCATAAATGCATTCTTGTTTTGGTCCTCAATTCATTTTTATGTCTGATGCATCTGGGAAGATCTTGTTTTTCTGGGAAAGAGATGGCAGCAAATCAGTTGGGAAACGAGCAGATTTCTTCAGATCTCACATTCATCTGATTTTTCAATATGGCATTTCTAAGCTTGTAAGACAGATGGGAAACCTTAGGAGCTTGGAAACTTCGGAGACTGTTGCACTGAGATTAGTGAGAGCTTCATGAACTAGTCAACCATTTCACCAATGTTGTATCAAATGTTATGTCTCTTTGCATTCCAGGAAACACCATGGGTAAATATGCAATTTCTCAGGTACAAGAAATCTCATTTTTGAGGCAAAGACAACAGGATAATTACATACTTCTGATTTACCCAATGGGGCAGCACTACTGAAATACACAAAAAGCCTGAGGAGCTTTTAAAAATGCATAATTTTAAAATTATTCAGGTCAGCCTCCTCCTTGAAGTTGAACTATTGCCTGACTAGATCAAGTTAGATGTGACCTTGAAATGTAAGTGTCACGACAGACATAAAGAACAACCACCTGATTATTAACTCCCCTATAACAAATTGCAGATTTTGTTTTTCTTCCATATGCACTGGTCATAATCTTATCCATACACACTTCCTCAGTTCACTGACAGCTCTCTGTTCCCTTCCAATAGAGCCTACTCACCTACCAAAATACCTCCATGCAAAATAACAAACAAACAAAAAAAAGCTGCATATACAAGTTTTCTCAGCGGTTTCTCAGAATCCCTTTCCACCTACCACAAGTTGACTATAATTTTAAATTATTGTGTATTAGGAAAGTGAGGATTGCTACTGAGAAAATACTTACAAACTTAATAACTAGATGGTAAGCTGTTTTGACAGCTAGGTTTCCTTGGTGGTGCCTACTTAGGCTGATTGTAATTTAAGGTTAGACAAAATAGGCTGTGCCAGTACAGGTATGAGGTCAGTGAGTAATTCTGTGAATACTGATTTCAGAGGAATGACAGTAGTGTATGTTAATAAAGTCAGCTTGCTTCTGCCTGCCACTGAGGTTCTTTGTCTAAACCAGGGCTGTTTAAAAAGCATCTTCTTGTGCTTGTCAAAATTATAACAACTTAAAACTGTTACAGTGCCTGCTCACTCTCAGGTGCCTGAAGATAGTCTCTAACAATACTAAAATGAAGTTAACTTTCATACAAGGTTAACTGGTTACATCAAACTCACATGCAAACATTAACGATGCAATTTAAATTGGGATGTAAATGAAAGCAGAAGTTATACTGCTGTTAAGAGGTATGGAATGGGGTGCAGGCTAAGGAACAAAAATCATCCTCTGCTTCTGATTTTCGATATTTCCTCATCTTTTTTTTTTTCAATAGGACCCATTTAGGTTCAGATGATGCATATATTGAGATCTTTTGGCATCAAGTGTGCAATATTAACCATCTGTGCTGGGTACATTTAGAAAACAAGGGTTGGAAGATGTTGGGAAAGGAAGTGTTACTTCTTCTTGACCTTCCCCGGGAGGCTGGAGGTGGGCCCAAATAAGGCAGGATGAGGTGTGTGTGTGGGTTAATTCAGTGTTCTGCACTCATATACTGCTCCATTGTGTCTAACTTAGAATTTTGCTGAGAAAGAGCTTAATTTTTGGGTGCTACTGAATCACGTGGTATTGCATCTTATGCCTGAATTTAAACAATGGCCTAATTTGTGCCTTTTTCTGTAAGAAAGAGAGAAATGAATTAAGAAACCTAGATGCAAAAATCTCAAGTGAAGTTGTCTCTCCAGAGACTTATGCGTTACTAAGAAATTAAAAAGCATTAGGGAATACTTCTGGACGTGAATTTTTTTTTTTTAATTTCTTTTTGTTGTTGTTGTTGTTTTTTTAACTTATAAAGTATTAGAATAGTTGCTGGCATGATTTTGGAGTATTCTAATTAGTATTATATGCAACCAGTTCTGGATATATTTCAGGAATTTTTTGCAGGCCCAAGACCATTCCTAGTAAACCACTTGAATGTGGCCACACTGTTTTGGAGGATATTATGGATTCCTAATTTTGACTGATATCTCCTACTAGTTCATTCAATGAGTTCAGCTACAGTTTCCTGCAGTTCCTCCCAGGGTCACAGCTGTCCAGTCTACAGCCTCCCATGTTGTAGGCAGAGCCTCTGTTTCACGTGAAAGTGCATGTTTAGCTACAAGTTGTTTGAAAAGGTCCAGGTCATCCCAGAACAACTCAGACTGCTCCTTACAGGTGCCCTGTCTGTTTGAGTAACTTTAGCCAGGCAAAAATGTGCTGTCCACAAATCTTATGGGAAGGGACACTTGCAGCCTTGAAACAATTTTTCTATCTTCATTTAATAATAGCCTCAAATATAACTAGGATGTCACACTAACAAGGCCCTGAAAAAGTATATTTCTGCCAACAGTAATTAACTGACCTTTATTTCCTTTTTAAAAAAATAATTTAATTTTTATTCTTCACTGGGTTACTATCTCTTCATCCTTTATCCACGTATTAAACATTTGTTTGAATACTGTCCACTTTGTTGTTCATATGGGATTTTTTCTTTAAAACATATTATTAGTAAAATCACAGAATCATTAAAATTGGAAAAGACCCCCAAGATTATCAAGCCCAACCTCCATTCAGCATATATTTAAAGAGCTGATACAAATCAGATGCCTAGTGATGACATTCAAGCTTCCTCATCATATTCTTCAGGACAGATTTCTGTGGCAAACGGATGGTTTCATAAGACTAGAAGAACCTTAATAAGGGAAAGTCCTGAGCGAGTTTCACTGTGAACTACAAGGGGAAAATGTCAAAATGGAGCTATCTGGCAATGAAAATACTATTTGAAAATGCAGACAGTACTGTGGAGAAAGTTTTGCCTTTTATAAAGTATCCATCTAATTCTAAAAAGGAATGTATTAGAAAGCAAACCCCCCCACCATTTAATGTAAGTAACAGTTGATGATTGTGACTGGTTGTAAATCTGGAGTAAAGTATGATTGTAAGTCTGGAGTAAAGTAGAAGTTAAAGCTTTTATTCTTATGTGTTCTGATATACCAAACAGAGCAGAGCCCTTCATGAAGTTCAAGGTTCTCAAGTTTCCTGAGGCCAAAGACATACACATAGTTTATAAAGTCAAAATAAACAATTAGCGCAGCTTTTAAAAAAATGCCAAAAAAATGCGTTTCTATTTGTTATTAGCCCAGCTGGTCAATTATTTGCTTCTCAGCATGCTACTAACCATCTAGAAGTTTCTACTGTTGTACTCCTGACCATGTATAACATACAGTGTTCAGTGCTAACTATTTACAAGAGACTTTCCTCTTTACGCTTTAGCTGTTAAATAGGCTCTTGAAATATTTGCTTGGGGTAATAAGTATTTTCAAGACTGTTTCTAGCTTTTCCTGTTCACAGCCTTGAATTCTGAAATGCAGTTCAAGTGCTAAAAGCTATTCAGTTTTACTTCTCAGCAGCAAATGACTAAGGTTGTCTCATAAGTTACAGATATTTGCACTGTATAAAATGCAAGTGAAACACAATCTTCAAGTACAGTCACATACTTAGGAAATGATTGCTGGCGTTTTCTTATAACTATGAAGCAGTGGCTGGGTTTTTTGTGTGCTTGGACCTCTCAGGCTGAGGAACCGCAACGATGGTGCCAGAAACTAAAAAGCTATTCACTGATGCATGGGACAGCCTCAGACACATCCTGCAGAGGTAAAGGATAGTTTGTTTCTCTAAAAGGAATATCCCTGACAGTAAAGCTATTGCAATTTGCAGATGGCAGGAAGTATGTTATGCAACAGAGAGTTAGTACCTTATGAAAGGACCACACTTTTTTGTGGATTTTTTGATCCACAGCTTGTTTCAGAATCCTTAGTGAGCTGTAATCACAAAAATATTTTAATAACTTAGTGGTTTTAATTTTGTTTTCTTTCTGTTACATCCCTTGGGAATATTAGGATTACCTGTGTGTTTTGCACTCTTTACCATAATCAAAAATGCAGATGAATGCTGTATCTGTGGGGATCTTGAGGCAACAAATTTGGGCTTTGAGATAGTATTTTTTTTTCTATTTCATGATACCAGCATGAGTGAGAAACCAAAGGAACAGCCTGAGCAAGCAGTCAGCTCTTAATTATCTGCACACCCAATCTGAGCTGAATTAGGCAGGGGCAAATTAGAATGGGAGTTGCAACATTAGGTCATGTTTTACCATATTGTACAGCACAGACTAGTTTTACTCTTCCAAAAGTCTAATGTAAAACTCTGTAATGCTGTTACCAACCTGCCCTGCCACTCCTATGACCAGAAAAATCTTTCAGGAGGAAAAATGTGCAAAGCTATGGTTTGCTAGTGTGATGAGGATGAATAGCCTTGCTTTACTTTCCTTCCCCAGAGTCAAATCTACACATGGAAAAGTTGGCAAATCCAATGGAAAGAGGGAGCAGGGATTGCTCAGAGTTAATACACTTTCAGCAGTCTTAATTCTTTGTTACACTCTGTTGTTTTCTTCTGGATGTCACAGGAGTCAGGGTGCTTTGTGGGGAGAGTCAGGCCATGACAGCACAGCCACTGAATAAGCTCCTCTGTGGTGGCTGAAGAGAGGGCTTTGCCTGCATTGCATGGGAATTTGGGACTGAAGTCCTGAGTATTTCTATGTTTCAGATACTGTCCCACTACCTCTTAATTTCAGCCTGGGTGTGAAGAAGGTGCTTCCCATTGGTAGACACAGTAGAACAGCAGAGCTGACACCACTCTGTCTTTTTCAAGACAAACAAATGGCTGCATCCCTCTGTGTACATGACAGATGTAAACTGCAGTCCTCTGTGGTTTGAATTTAAACCAAAATCATTGCATTGCTTGGTTTCAAGAAGTCAGGATGCTCTCTCTAAAAAGCTCGGGCCAGGCCTCTAAAATCAGTAGTGCCATTCAAAAAACCCACATAACTGGAATATGTTGCCCATAGTGGCACTCAGCAGCAATCTGCAAGACATTACCTGCAGCCTAGCTAGAGAAGATAAATTCGGGTTAGATCAGAAGCCTAAATGCTTCCTTATAGGGATAACTCAGGCAAGCTGAAAGCATCGATGGAAACTACAGGAGTTCAATAACTATGTAGTGGCGATCACCCTCATTGTCAGCATTGCCTGTGCATGGGATGGAAAAGGAGACCTTTCATTAACTGTATAGGAGGCTATCACTGCAGCAGATCCATATCATACTCTGTCACGTAGAATGCAATTTGTCAGTTCCAGTGCAGCGAATTACGATGATATCCGTTTAGAAACATGTTTGCAAGCAGTCAACTGGCAAGTGCATTGTACACTGGCCCATCTGTTACCACAGTAATTGGGTCATCCACTTCAGAAGAAGCTGTTTTGCCTGTGTAGTGACAGAAG
This sequence comes from Lepidothrix coronata, assembly GCF_001604755.1. Taxonomy (NCBI): domain Eukaryota; kingdom Metazoa; phylum Chordata; class Aves; order Passeriformes; family Pipridae; genus Lepidothrix; species Lepidothrix coronata. Next base: position 5,865,446 of record NW_016690203.1, on the reverse strand, counting down.
CAACGACCTCATATAAAGAAGGCCTGCACCGGACCAGGGGTTCTAATACTGGGATAGAGGAAAGAAAGTATGCCTATGGAACCAACTGGAAACTGCAGACCTCTGCTAGTCACGCGTTTAACCGAGGTCTAATTGCACCTCAGAAATGGTGCTGAAGGAAAACATGGAAAAAGGTTCTGAAAGTTATCATTACCAAGGGGAATGCAACCTACAAAATGAGCAGGTTGTCAGGACTGTCTTCTTGTCCAGTGCTACAGATCACCAGCTTCAGCACCCTTCTGTTAACACCAGATACTGCCCAGCTGAAAAAATGATGCTGGGAAGGTACTGGAAGGTATTTTTAATTTGTAGGTTGGCATTCTTAATTTGGAATTTCCTTTTTAATAGGAGTTAATAACAGAACTGGTTTCTGATTTAAAGATAATCAGGTTTGTGGTTACAAATATTACAAAGTTATAACTTCTATTTTACCTGTTCACGACAGGAGAATGTGCTGGTTTAAAGGTAAACCAGCAGGGGAAATGAACTCAGCTCAAAAGAGAGATTATAAGTCAGAATAACAATTTAATAAAATAATAAAATAAGTACGATTATACAGACAAACAATTGGTTTTAACCCACAAAACCCAAATATATAACCCAGCACCCTGGGGCATGAACAGAGTGGTGTTCTTTGGGCCCCCTGAGTCCAAAGCAAAAGGAGAGGGGAAAACCTGTTGGTGAGAGCGCTGTTGCAGTCTGGTCAAGAGTGCTGTTGCAGTCCGGTCGAGAGTGATGGTTGCAGCCTGGTTGAAAAGTGGTGATTGCAGCCCGGTCGAGAGTGGTGGTCTCAGTCTGGTTGAGAGTGGTGATCTGCAGTCTTCCTCTGGATCCCATGAGTGGTTCAAAAGGTCCCAAGACTCCAAGATTATATATCCTCCAGTTCAGGCAGGAATGCTCAGTATCTCCCTCAGGGCTGGGGGTTCCTTAATGGGCGTGAGGACAAGAGCAACTCCTATCTCTCAGGCCTCTTAGCACCTAGTTTATAGCCTGAGGAGTCGGGCTCTATGTGCAGATAGTGTAAATGGTTCATTGATAACAGTTTCTGGGAAATGGCATGGAAGGCTATAGAATACACAGTTTTGGGTTACACCCATCCAGTGATGAACTGGTCTCAGCTGTCCTAACTAGGACAGAGAATCAGCCCTTCCTCTACATTAAGTATTCATTTTTCACCTCTGTTTGTCTTTCAGGGTAATTATCTGTTAAAAAAACTTTGATAGGAATATAACTCTTTTCTATTCCCAGCAATTTTAAAAGCTAGAGAATCTGCCTTTCTTAATGTTTGGCTCTAGTCTGGACAAGAAATAATTGTTAAAAGCTTATTTTACCTCATCAAATGGATTTTTTCCCCCAGTCTTTAACCCCTGAACCTCTTAATTTTCTGAGACAAGCTCCATTACTATGTGTACAGTATGAGAGTTCAGGTGTCCACGATGCCTTGGCCACTTCTGCAGTACAAAGTCAGGTAAGGTTTTTTGTAGTGAAATTCAACATCTTCTCATTGATGCAGATATATGGAAAATGTGCAAAGCAAACTGAGAAACTAAGCAAAACTTCACTTCAAAAGTAAGGGAAGCATCTTATAGCTATAATTTTTGGTACTCAATTTCTACATTTAGTACATATTCTCCAAATGAAGTCCAAAACTGATTTAGTGGAAAGAAAGCTAAAGTAGAAAGACAAAAAGAAAGCTGAATCCTTCTAAAATGAAGCTTGTTCAGACTTTGTGACCATCACAGGATCACTTCTGGCCATATAGCCAGTGAATCTCTAGCAGCAATATATGAGTGAAGCTTTCAGCTACATTAGTCATTCCATCCCTTCTTTCACACTGGACTTTTAACCCCCCGAAAGTATTTAACAGAATCATCACTTGAACAAGATAACAGTTGCTGAAACTCAGTAACATTTGACTTAATCTAGCAGATTGCATCACTGCCAATCAATTCATTTCTTAGATGAATCTGTAAAATATGCAGTGAAAAACATTCAGCAAAGACAAGCTCATGACATTCCTGCCAGCTTGGGCAAAAGACTTGTTGCTAGTGGTAAGGGAACTGACTTTTGAAAGAGGAGCTGAGTAGTACGACTGAGGTAGACAGAGTAATATTCAAACATCTTTACAACAGATGCAATCACATTATTCATATAACTTCAAGCTCCTCAGTGCACATGACCTTTATGTACTCTTCTGTTGCACCATTCCAATGGCTTTTGGAGGCCCAGTTTTTCTATGCATCATCTTAGTCTTGTAGCAAATACATGCTGTGCTATGAGATTGGTCCAGTTGGACCACTAATAAAGCTAAACACTTATTTGGATGCTCAGCTTTATAGTAGAGCAGATGATTACTTTTTATTTTCTGGCACTGCTAAGAAACCTGTAATTTGTTCACGTACGGTCATTTAATACTGTAGACATGATGCTGTCTCTGAGCAATTGCTAAAGAAGATAACAGTCAACTTCATCTAAATTGTTTTCCTTAACCAAGTCTCAGCAGGTCTCTTTCCTTAACCGGGTCTTGTGACAGCCAAGAAGGTGTCCCAACATCCATGGTGAGTTTATAAAATATCTACTGTTGGATGTGATTGATGTCAGGAGACTTTGAAGATCTCAGTTTCTCTTCCTTACAGTATCTACAATTTTTCTTTGATGATCCTGGCTCGAGGCAGCAACACAGACTGATCCATCCAAGAGGGTCTGTTAAGTGCCTGCCTTTAAAACAAACATCATCAATGTTTTACTGATCGGTCAGCAGGGGTCCTGCCTTTGCCAGTGATGAAAATACACCTAAGGGTTTCATTTTTAATTGGGTCATGTTCTTTCTGGAAGGAGTTTACTGGGTGTTGAATCCAGTCCTTTCCTCCACGCTTATAAATATTACGTACATAATAATACTCACAGCAGCAATATGTTTATTACATTTATTATCACTGTGCCAAGCAGCTGCATTCGTGGAGGAAGACCCTATTTTGCTGGATGTTACACAAGCCCAGAATAAAGCAAGCGGCTCCGGCTGAAGGGGCTAATGATCTAAGTAGGAGGCAGGATTCAAAGCTGGATATAGACCAGCTGGCATAGAAGGCCAAGGAAACAATAAGACAGCACTAATCAGTGACTGTGCTGTGATCTCAGCATAACAACTCTCTGTTGACAAGCTTTCATTAGGAAAGCATTTCCCCCTCCCCCTTGAAACAATAAGAAAAAAAAAAGTTTTAAGAAGTAATTAAAAAGAGTATAGTATATTAATCTTGCATGGTTATTAGGGTCAACTCCTAATTGTAAAACAGCAAGTTCAGAAGAAAACCCAAGAGTGCTCATTTGAAAATCTAACATAAGGGCTAACGCTTGTCTTAGGGTGGATGAATAGACAATAGGAACCTAGAAAAGGAAGAGTGACACAAGGCACAGCAAAACAGAATAGGCAAAAATAAGAGTGACATGTTCAAAAAGGAGAAGTTGGGAAACAGACTTTGCAGTCACACTCTGATCGGAAAAATGTAAATTTGCTAATGCTGCAGGAAAAAAAGTTTCAGTAATTACAACAAGAGACAGAGAGAGGGTGGATGAGATTTTAGTTGAGCATGTGTTAACCATGTCTCTACAGGTGTTCAGTTAAACAGAGTAATGAAGTACCAATTTCAAGTAGAAAAATGTAATTTCTATGAAAAAAAAATTAGAAAATCTTTACAATCCAGAATTTCTTGTAGTTACATAATTAATATATTGGTCACCTTAAATGACACTCATCAGCTTCAAACCATACTTATCCCTAATTTCATTTTTTCCTTTGGATATTATTTGAAAAAGCTGTGTTTATCCTCACATATAAGAGTAGTGTACACAGTTAGACCTCTTTAACAGTCTACTGAGGGACAAAGTGTTCTGTTAGCACTACTGTTACTAGATATTTTATTCAGGCTATAGGTGTTGCTGAGCAGTGGATTTATCTAATAGTGTTACTTGATAGCAGCAGTGGACAAAAAAGTTTGTAAATCTTGGCTCTCTAAATCCCTTCTCTGGTACTGAATGATTGCTGCAACCTAATTGAATCTTTTTCATGAGACTTTTAACTACAGTGCAAAGGGCTTGTTTCCTTATACCAGGTTAATTTTTTTTTATATAAAACTGTAGTAATACACCTACAGCTTTCAAAGCAATAAAATAATTTTCTGCTAACTCTAAGTCCAAACTGGTTTCATCATCTTTTTTTTCCACACCTATTGTATTTATTGCAAACAGGATTTGTGGGGAAAAAAATGATACGAGAAATTGGAACTATTTATCTAACTTTCTAGAAAGTTGTTTTTCTCTGTGCTGTACAGTTACCCCTCTAGATGGTAGCAGAGAACAAACTCTAAGAGACTATCACTGTGGAGACTGGGATGATACTAAAAAACAATGCCGCCAGTGAACTACAATTTAAAGAAGCTGAAAAGTTACTCTATATTAAATTATCTTCGTGTTCTCTTTTCATTTGACACAGATAAGAAGAGTTATACTAGATACACTGATGGTGCCTAGTAAACTTAAACCTGGAATTTTGAAGGAATGTTATTATCAAAAATCTTAATGCACTATGATTTGCATTTAAACAACTATTCTGCAAACCCTTTCTTAAGAGTACAAACATTGTTATTTTAACACTCCTAGACATCTCCTATTTTCCTTAGGAAACCTCTCTCTTGATTTCATGAAATGTAGTTGAACTGAAATCTCCATGTGTCTGATAGTTACTGTCTGGATTCTGAAATATTTGCATGAACCTTTTTTTTTTCATATTATCTATGAGAAATTCTTATTAAACTTCAATTTTTTCAAATTCTCATTCTGTACATCACGAAATGCCCTTCCACGTTTTTGGTTTCAAGCTGTATTACACAGTCTTCTACAGCTCAAAATGTTCCTAAATGAAGAGTAGTAGAGCTCCCAAAAAGATCCAATATAAATCATCTTCTTTTCAATTCACTAGTAAATGGAAAAAGAATCCTCCTATAGTTGCATGTGCCTGCCTTATGAACACTGATTTTACTGATGTCAAGAGATCCCTCTGAGCAGCAGGAAAAGAAACTAGATGGCAAAATTGTCTCAAGTCTACACACAGAAGGCCTCATGTTAGTAGAATGAATCACCAGCTATGAAGTATATGTAAACCTCTATTCATTGCCTCCTATTGTCTTTATTTTTGCACCAACAGATCCACATTCTAATTCACTATTATTTGAAAATATTAAAAATCATTATACTATGATCTCTGAAGACTCCTTCAGCAGGTAACATTCCTTTTTGATAATAGTGAGTGCTCCTTTGCAGCAGGAGAGATGGGCAGCAAGAGCAGGAGGAGGAAGGGGCTGCCCTGGTCCTTTGTTCTGCAGTGGAGCCCCATGGCTGCTGCCCAGTTTCCAGGCCAGATGGGCTCCGGCTGCAGCAGGGCTCTCTTAGGTCAGCCCTTGGCAGCCCTCTGTGAGGAGGATGGTGTGCTGCCCTGCCCATGTAGGTAAGGCAGCCTGGGAACAGGGAGCCCTGGCTCTCCCTTCCTCCCCTCCCTGCTCTGTAGGGTTGCTACGTGTCCCCATGGAGGCTGGGGGATGGGGGATTGGGCTTTTCACCCCTAGAACACGCTTTTGGTCCCAGGTCCTTTGCAGCATGAGGGAGCTCTGGCTACTGCCACCCCTTGCTTTTTCAGCCAAACAACTCTCCTGCCTCTCCTGCAGGAGCTCCTGGACATCCTGCAGCAAGGACAGAGGGAATCTTCCACTGAGCTGTCAGCGGGACAAGTCCTTCAGGAGCTGAAGGAGACACTGGACCCTGGTGCACCAGTTGACCTGCAAAGCCAACCTATGCTGCTGCTGGCCTTCCTCCTCAAGGTGAGGGGTTTTTCTCTCTTTGTGTTTTACTTTCTCTCCCTGATTTCTAATTTGTGCCTGCTGCCTCTGGTGCTCTCAGCAGACACTCTGGACAAGAGCCTGGCTCCCTCATCTTCATCTCCCCCCAGCACATTTGGAGAGAGACATATACTTTAGTTTTCAGTTGAGGTTTATAGAAAGATACATATTGATAAGATACTCACCACAAACTCTGCCCCCCAGTGACAGAGGAAAGGCTTTCCCTGGGGAAGAGTTGTCAGAGAGTAGTTTGGTGGCAGGTGGAGAGTTCTGCATCAGAGAGATGCAGAACTATCCATCTTCCAAAGCATAGCACAAGCAACTGGCTGTACTGTAAATGCACCTAGCTGGTGCTTTTTTTGCACACCTGAAAGCCTGGAACATAGCAGAACCACCTTCCTGGAAATCACCAGTGTTGATGCTGTAACCTGGGTGTTCAGGAGAGGAATTTAGCCTCCAAAAAAATTTTCATATTTTATTTTGGAGTTTGGAAAAAGTAAATGAGTTCAAAAATTATTCAACAGAGGAGTTTTGGATTAGGAGCTTGTCCTGCTGCACATGCATATCAGTGCTGGTACAAAAGCTGGGATCTAGATTGTTGACACTACTCAGAGAGTTCACAGTATAAATAGTATGCATAAAACTTGTGCCTTTGAAAATCTTTGAAAATCTATGAACCTTAATAATGAAACTACATGTTCTTGATATACAACTGTTAATTGTTTTATAGAGAATTAGTTTACTGTTAGTTTATTCCAAATAAGAGATTTCTGAAACCTTTCTAAGATTAAAGAGTAGAAGTTCTCAACTAAGAAAATGTGCATTTTTAATTAAATTTCTGTCCCACTGAGGAGAAGGGAAAAGTTGAATGGAAGTAGGGATTAATTTATAAAATTGCAAATATTAGAGCACAGATGTAGGTGACTGCAAGAAAAATATGAACATTTAAGGGCATTCCTTGCAACCACAGAGGTTGTTGGAAGTCTGCCTACTTTTTCAAAATACCCCTTTGTTTAGATCAGATGTTCCCTGTGCTGTAGTTAATGCTAAAGACCTTTCAATGTTTTGGTATCACGTGTTGTAGTAAAGACTTGTGGTAAAGACTTGTTGTAGTAAAGACTTTCTCGAATTTTCCAAATCCTGTCCACTTCCTTATGGCCCCTGTAGCTCCCAGTGAATTTTAAGCTGCTATTTCCATTTTACTTCAGGGCCTCAAGAAGTCTGAGTTTGGTTCAGCAAAGCACCAAATTGTACCCATAGCATAAGAAGGTATGTCACCCTTTTTATGAGGTTATTATCACATTTATATATATTTATATATATATATATTTATATATATATATATTTATATATATTTTCTTGTATAATTATAGCAAATGTCAGCAACAACCAATAACATTTTCTCTGTCACTAACAATACAAGAAGATTAAATTACTAATATGTACATGATTTATGTGTGCAGTATGTGTGAGCACACAGCAAAAGCCTTCAATTACAGCATTCACACACATCTGTAAGTTTATGCATACAAATATGCACGGGCACAATAATCTATACATAGCAGACAGCTTCAACGCCTATTGCCATGTCCACAACACTTTTTTTGATTAAAACTTGGATTGAAGGATGTCAGTCACTCAAAACAAAACATCCTTGAGTGCATCTCATTCAACCATTGTGATTGGAACTACTTAATAAATACACCCTTCCTCGAGATACTTCATTTTGTACTTACATTTATTATCCAGCAGTTGTTTTAATGTACCTTCAGGGTAATGAATCAAAATACCCAGGCAACAATACTTTCCCTGTATTTTCAAGTAATCAGAATACTCACACTTACTTTTTTATTCTTCTGCACACAGTTTTATTTCACTTTACTTTAGATAAGACTGAGCGAGGATTATATTTTCCATATTTTCATCCATTTTTTTCCATAAATTGAGCTTATTTTCACTCTGATATGTCAAGGCACTAAAGCATTAGATAAAATTTAATGACAACTGTGGTCCTATGGGATTTAAGCACGTGTTTTAATGCTTTGCTGAAATTAGGAATTTCAGCAGGGAAACACCTTTGTCAAGAATTGCCAGTGAACAGATAAAACTCATGTTATTTTATGAGTATCACCTGAACAGTACATACATACCAATAACCCAGTCCTAACCTGAATGATGACATAAAAACCCATGGCAAGTTTAGCTGTGTTGTTAGTCTTAGATTTATAAGTGTGTAACAGCTACATAGTCAGCGTATTTTCTTTCACAGTTGCAACACAAAACCTACCAAGTCTTTTTGGGTTTTTTCAAAGTTTTAGTTATGGGAGAATCCTATCAGCTGCAAAACTACCAGGTTTATAAAGTCAGTCACCCAAATATAAATTTAACATCAAACAGGTCTTGATATGAAGGAAAACACAGGAATATCTGTATACTAGTTCTCTTTGTTAGTAAGTTATTAAAAAAAAAAAAAACAACAAGAAAATAAGTATTAAAAAGCCCACAGAAGTGTTACATATAAGCTTATAAAATAACATTATATAAGCTTAGCAAAATAATGTATTTCTCAATTAGAACTGAACTAAGCCATCACACACCGCAGATCCAGACAGAAAAACTGTTAGCAAGACCACCTATGTTTCTTCTTTAATTTCTACTTTAACACTAGAATTATTTGTTAGGTGTAAACTAGTTTGTCTTAATAAAAGAGCCTGATACAAAATTCACGTTGTCAGTGTTGTAAGGTGAATGATAAAATGGTTATATCTCTCTTTCCACAAAGTCTAATTTGCTCTTCTGAAGAAATATATCTTGTCTTTCTTACAAGAAAACAGAGGAGGAAACATTTTAAAAGCTGAAAAACACTCATAGGGATTTCATGTTCCCATGAAAGAAAATGATAATATTAGACTGTACTAGAATTTAGTTTAAGCTTTTTAATTACTCTTATTCATGTCTGTAAGTCTTTTAAGCATTGAAGACTATTGTCTTCACAGGAAACTATTGTATAATGGGGAAACTATAGCCACTGCACAGAAGTTATACATCCTTGATCTATTAGATTTCTCTAAACACTAAGGGTGATTCTGTCAAGAAAGTATATTTGTATCTACAGATACTAGAAAGGCTAAGGTTTCTCACCCAAAGAAATACAATAATCACAGGATCAGAGGAAATACTCCCTCCTGGACTGCTAGCTGTTAAAAAGAAATAAATACAGGATGAGAATAAGTGTCTCATTGAAAATTGATCCAAAGAAATCTGTCTTGTTGAACACATTAAGTTTTTGGAAAGAACATAAGAAGACCAAGTTAGCATGGATATGAAATAATTCAGTATAATCGAAACTTCATTATAGAGTTGCAACAGATTTTACAGTGTTATATGTGGTGCAATTTAAAGACTGTTAAAATTTAATATTGATAAATGTAAACAGGAAAAAGCAAATCTTGATTATACATACACATTAGGCTGCAAATTACCTACTACTTTTGAGAAAATAGTCTTTGAAGTCACAAGGATGATGTTAGCAATTCTTGGTAAAGGAATACAGAACAACACATTATGTTACCACAAAACTATAGCCTCTTCCTTTCAAAAAATAGAAACAGGAAAATGTGAAAAGGAAGAACAAAGATACCCATGACTTTCATACAATGAGAGATTAACTAGACTCCTCAGTGAGGACAAGAGGCAACTCAGGGTATATGAAGTTATGAATAGAATGGGGGAGGCGATTAAGCAATGATTACTCACTTATTTCTCACAGCACAAGAACTCAATGAAATTACAAGGCAGCTGCTTTAAAACAAACCAAAGGAAGTACTTTTTCATACAGCACATAATTAAACAGCAGAACCCATGGGATACTGTGGAGGTCAAAAATATAAGTTAATTTAAAAAATATTAGAAGGGTAAGATAGGCTTATGAAAGGCTATTAAACATGATATTCCAGATGAAATTTCCATCTTGGAAGTCCCGATAGCTAGAAGCTAGTAGAGTACAAAGTAAAAGGATTGCTCTGTTCCTCTGCATCTGTAGCCAACTTCCCTCTAGTTCCCTTCACTGAGCTTCTTGTGCTAACCCACTTCAGAGTTGTCATCTTCCTCCTTCTTGTGCTCTTGCGCCGGCTTTCTCCATCTGTCTTTTTCTCCTTCCAGCTGTTTTCCGGAGCAGCTGTTTTCACCACCGCACAAAACCCAGATGGGCGAGTACTGAATACAGAGAGTCAGGCATGCTCTTCTCAGTTCCTATGCCTGGAGCTGTGTGGTATCCCACTCTCCTCTTGCAGTGGCAGATATAGTCCAGTCACATGGAGGAAATGTAAAGGGTAGAAGAACGCTTATAGTCTTTAGAAATGTTATATGCTGATCCCTTGAGTCTCCACATGGCTTATTCCCTGCAACTTTGGCGGTTGATGACTCTTGAGTAGTTTCACAAAGACAAGGAAAGGCATTTCCTTGATTTCAGAAAAACTACCGTGTCTAAACTTGAAGTCACCATCCTAGAGGTACTAGATTCCCACAGTGAAAAAAGCTTTGCGAATATCTGTAGCGTGGTGTGTGTAATATTTTATTCTGTTCCCAAAAGCAGGTCAACATTTTTAGCCAAAGCTCAACAAGCAACTTGCTTGTGGTGGACACAGACCATGGAAAGTTCCATCCAGATAATTTCAGGCTGGCAAATTTTAAACAACTGGAAAGAGCGACTTATAATGGAAATAGTTAACAACTCTTATGCATGGCTATCTGGTTCTTCCAAACCACTTACTTTCCCTACTTAAAGTTTGTGTGTGCTTGTGTGTACGTATATATTTTCACATATATTCAAACTGGCACCACTAAAATGATACTATTGAGAGAATGTTGCTTCTGTAAATCTCCTTCCCTACTGAACTGTTTTCATCTGGGTTTTCCAGCACAGCACTCCGCTGTACAGAGTAAACGGGGCACTTTCAGCATGGCATGATACCATTTTAAGCCACTACTACAGTTTCAGCTACCACAGTTGGCAACTAGTTGAAGAAGAGAAAATGACAGAGCCTATTGAAGAGCCTGTAACTGAGCCTGCAAGGACCCTTTGGTGTATTTCAGGTTCTGAGCATGCCAGCAGGACGAGCCGAACAGAAAGCTGTGCAGCGTTGCTGAGCTCTCCTTGCAACACAATACTACATTGTCCGGGGCAAGCGCAAGAACGCTGCTTCTGCAGAGAAGATGAACTTGGCAGAAGCACCTATTTAATGGCCATATTTCACTTACAAGATAAACATACAACTTAAAAGATCACTAGTCCTTTTCCCATTTTTTTTCGCCTTGTGAAGGAAAAGTAACTATTTCCCCACTATCACATGCATCTTAGTCTCCAGCAAATGCAAATCGCTGTGTCCGGATGCTCGGGACACACTTCACTTAAAGTGTTCTTCACTTAGTAAAGTAGTTCTTCACTTAAAACGTTAGTGTTTCTAAGAGCAGCGACTGGAAAAAAAAAGTCTCATTGTTAAATAAATACATAAAAAAATAAAATAAAAGTAATAATTATTATAAAAAAAAAAAAAGGCAAAAAACCTTCTTCCCAGGACTGGTTTGACTGTGACACCCCAGCTCTCCTCTGCTTGGGGCAGCTGTGAACCGGCGCCTTGGCCCTGCGGGTGCCGGACAAGTTTGTGCTTTTGGCAAGAATCTGGGACCGGGGAAACTCCTCTGCGGCAGCGGCTGTCGGTGCGCACCCTGCCGAGCCGAGCCCGCGGGGCCCACGGCACTCCCGGTGCCGCCGCGCGTGGATACCCTGCCGTGCCACGGGCGACGGGAGGCGACAGATGGAGCCCCGGCGATGGCGAGGGCTCCCCGCTCCCCGCCCACGGAGCCCGCCCCGGCCCGCCCCGGCCGTCGGCGACGGCCCCGCCCCGCGGAGCGCCCCTTGGCCCCGGCGCGGCGCGGAGCGGGCGCGGCGGGGCGGTGTCGGCCGGGGCTGCGCGGAGCGGGTGCGGCGGGACGGGAGGGGCGCGCAGGTGGGCGCGGGGGCCGGGGCCGTGCGGGGATGCGGCATGGCCGAGCAGCCCGGCGCTCCGCACCGCACCACCGGCTCCACCTTGCTGCACCCGCTGAGCACGCTTCTGGGCATCCCGCTGGACCAGGTGAGCCTGCGAGCCGCGCCGCGCCGGCGGGCGGCGGGAGCGGGGGGGATCCCACGCCCGTCTTGAAACAGGGGATACTGTCTGGCAGAGGAGGGAGGTCCGTCGCTGTCACGCCGCGCGTCTGCCTAAGGGCCTCGGGAGCAGCGCGGAGACACCGTCCCCCGCGGTGGGAGCGGGTTTGGGCGGGGGTCGGGTCGAGTCGTGCCGCTCTGCCGGGCGGGCGAGCTGCTGTCACCGTGGAAGCCCTTCATTTTTCCCGGCAATGCCTGGCGCTTTTCCTACTCTCGCAAGAATTCGCTGCTGGATGCTGCTGGATGCTGTCAGTCACGGCGCTGGGCTGACTGCGGCAGTCTGGAATGCTTCAGGAGCTCGGGTGCTGGCCCACCTCTGGGAACCGCCGGGCCGGGGTGGCCTGTAAGGAATCCTTACGTTCAGGTGCTGTTTTTGTGGCTAACGGGACTGTGGAAGGCAGGCTCAGAAGTCACTTCCAGCCTAGTCCAAGTGCCTGATGGAATTGCAAAATGTGTGTATGGAGATAGGCAAAACACACAGACACACACACACACACACATAAGCAGTCTTACGGGCGAGCAAGTTTGCACTAAATCCCTAACAGCACAATAGATTTTTGGCTGTGGTGGTGTTTTCTAATTGTTTATAGTCTCCTAGTTAAACTGACCCCTAACAGGCAGAAAACGTTGCCCTCCCCCACCAACACCTTTTATTGTCCCTCAAGCCTGCATGCACCTGCTGCCTTCCTGCATTCTTTCACTGATGAGGAAGTTAGGTCTGAAAGTTTGTGATAACCAGAACAAGTCTCCACCAAATTGCTAGGAGGTTAAACTGTGCTCTAAGAAACAAGGGCGGCAGAGGTGTGCTTGGTAAAAAACAAACAGAAGATTGAAATTTATTTGCTTTCTTCTGTTTGCAGAATGACTGGTGCTAGGTGTAATTTTTTACTACTGTTTTTTTTTCCAAGTTGAGTAAGGAATTCTACAGATTATACCCCTTCATCTAACCATGCCAGTTTTCCCTTTTTTGACAGGAAACAGGTTTCGATGCAAGAAAAGAGATCTGTTGCTCAACGCTAAAACAGTTAAACAATAAAGACCTGTAATTATCTGTAAGCTATTAATTTAGAAGAAGAAGAATGAGTAGCAATAGCTTCTTTTTTGAGGTGTTCCATGCCATGATTGATGAATATGAGAACACCAAAAAAACCCAGAAATAGCAAACGCTTACTGTTGCAGCTTGTTTGTGGTGCCACAGCGTACGTATAGTGTTAGGATGACTCAGTTCCCAAACAATGAAGTCTTGACAGACTGCAGTTTTTCTTTATAAGCTTTCAAAAACTTGCCCTTCCATTCAGCCAAGGTGATACAAAGATGATGTTGTCCATGGGGAAAATTCTCCTTGCACTCTTCCGGGTCTGAGGATGCTTCACTACATCTGGTTACATGCTGTGTTTGTCCCAGGGCCCTGGTCTCATGGGTGCTGATGGTGGGCACTTCTGTATCTGGTGATGTGCACCTTGAGCCCACACCAGTAAGCGGGGGGGACGTGCTCTGGGGTCAGCAGTGTGGCTGGGCTATGAGAGCATGTGCACAGGTGTAGGTGCCATCCCTGCGAACGACCCTTTTGGCTCCAGCAGCATGGAGCAGTGATGCGTCAGGAGGAGCCCCACCTTGCTGGGGTTTATCACAGAACTGCAGCACAGCCGTGATGAAATAACAGTTTTCCTCACCTGAAAATCCACCCTACTTAATAGCTATCAATCATTTTAAAACGTCTCCTCTTGCCCTACTGCAAGGTGCTGCACGATGCAAAGCATCAGAGATTTCTGCTGCCCTGGAATAGGAAATACCCAGATCACTGCATGGAAGCATTGTGCTACCACTGTCCCCTCAGATCATGAGTCTCAACTCTGACCTGCAGTGCTAATGCCCTTGGAAGCAAAATAAAAACATTTTCACGCAGCTCTTCTGCCAGGTGGGTGGGTTACCTTCCTCATTAGAATGAGAGAGGGATTTCTGTTGTGGGGGAAAAGTTCACTTTCTCCTCTAAGCAGAATGGCGCTCTGCATATGAAAGACTGTTTTACTAGATATGAATCCCACGTGGAGCAGGGGCAGGTTTATTGTAACGCTGACAGGCTCTGTGCCTTCTGCTCAGTGGCTGGGCTGCAACAGGGGAGGTATCTCTGGTTTGTCACTGTGTGTTCGCACTGTTGTGCTCAGCCTGTTGGGTGGTGACAGTCCAGATCTCCCTCTGGTCCTTGTGGCTGGCAGTTCCCCATGGCTGGCCCTGAGCCTTCAAAAATGCCAAGAGAGCAAGAGGCAAAGGTGCAGAGGTGGAGCTTAGACCCTCTATGTCACTGCGGTATGTGAAAGCCATCTGGGCCCACCTCTGTGTTAAGTGCACAGAGGACTTGTCCCTTCTTTTATAGGTTTTCCATGAGGACTGTGCTATGAGGGAGATTTCAGTCCATGAAAAAGGCCAGAAAAAAATTGAGCCGAAGATCTGAAAAATGAAAGTTGTCATTGTTACCCTTTCATAGCAGGGGCAGAAAAGCTGTAGTAATGGTAGGTGGAAAATGTTTTGTCATCTAAGAAGCAGCTGTTGGATCACTCGTTATGGGAAGCATGGATGAATATGAAAATTTAATTTTTCACATTGGTTGTTTTCTTAATTTTAAAAAATTACAACTTAGGTTTAAAAGCAGCACAGAATTACAGAGGGTGCAGTTCCTGTCTGCACTGTGTACCTTGGCAGACTGTTCACATTTTGTTTAGCAGTTTACTGCTTTAGATGCTAAAATAATCCTGATTTCTCAGTGTGTATTTGCATGTCTCTTTAATGGATGATTTATCTTTGAATTTAGCATTGAAATATTATTTTTTAAGAAGTGCTATATTTGGTAATAAGATTAATGAGTTTGAAAGAGGATGAAAAGACTCTGTGTGTTCAATTCATTCTCATATCCCAGGAAAGCAGACTTTGAAGTTTAGTTGACTTGCGTTCTAAAAATATCTGGCTGGGTCAATGACATACCTTCAGCAGCATTTGGAAAAGAGTTTTGGGGTGTTTTTTATTTCCTTATCACGTATGCTCCAAATCAGTGATGCTGGAATGTCGTCCCTCCCAGTACACTTATAGAGTGACTTTTGGCAAAGTATACAATTTTTTGTTATATATGCCCCAAATAATCAATTTTGGGATATAGTCCTCTACCATAAATCAGTGAGATATGGGAAGTTAAACATTAAACTTTTAATAGTGTAATTTATGTAAACAAAGTGTGTGAGTGTGTATAAATACAGTGAAGAAATAAATATATTATTTAAAGCTATATTAAAAGTAAATTTAATGGGATTGTTTATCCATATGTATTTTTACCACGCCTTCCTAAGGTCTAAGCAGCTCTGGAAGTAATTTAGGTTCGAAGGGTTAAGACGTGATTAAAAAGTTTCACTGCTCAAGGTTATTTTGTAGTACTCTTTATATCCCAGGTTTCCTATTGTCTTAGAAGTAGCAACTCTAGTGCAAATGGTCAACTGCTGTACAATAAACCTTACATTTTAACAGGCCTTACACTGACCTATGTTGGACAGTACCAAGTTTGTGGACTTTCAAGGAAATGTGTTCTCTGTTCAGGGAGACTCTCTCAAAAACTGTATGAATGTCTTCTCATGTTTATATCAGAGGGCTTTTAACTTCAGTGTTTTCATTGATGAGGCTAGCCATGTTTCCCTAAAGAGGAAACAAATGTTCATTTAAACTTAATTTTGAATGCTTTGGCTGCTGATTGTAGGCCTTATTTTTCATTTTAATTCTTGCATTGTAGGTCATCTGCATACTTATGTTTTGGCAGAAGTTTAAATAAAACACTAACTGTGGGGGGACATGTGTGGGACATGCCTCTGAGTCTTGCGATAGTTCAAGTATTAAAGATGTCCTCCCACCATTCCTTGAGTTTGAATAACTCTCTGCACAAAGCATGCTGGTTTAAAAAAAGAGAAAGAAGAAAAAGGTATATGTGTCTTTTTTTTTTCCTTTTACAAAAAACATGTATTCTGATCCCAAAATAAGGGATGGTTTTGTTAACTTTCACATTTTTCAACTCTTTTGCTGTCCGCCTTCAGTTTCACTTCTACACTTTCTGATTTAGCTAGTCAGCAGATCTGGTAGTTTCAAGCCTCTTTGCATGACTTTTCTAATCCACTTTTTGGGCAGTGTAAAGCCAAATAAAAAAGTAGCTTTCAAGGAACTCAACCAACTTTAGGCTGTGAACTTCGAGGATCCTTTAATGGTTGTCAGTTGAGTTATTAGAAGATGTAATGCTGAGGAAGAAAGGTAGTTTGTTACAGACTGAAGTGGGATAACTGAAGATGGAAGTTCATTAAAGACTTAAGAGGGATTAGTATGAGATTTTTAACTAAAAAGAGCTGCTCTAAAGCAATGGCAACAACTGTCCATGTTCAACTATGCTACATTTCAATTTCCTAATGCCACTCATTTTACAACTGAAAATTCTACATTTTCATTTTAAAGTGCAGCAGTACTTGTCATTTAATACCTCCCTGACACCCTCAACAGCAAAAAATAAAGCTGTGTAATTTTTACTTATTTGAGAAACAGTAAGGAAAAATGAAATTTGAAATCAACATCTTAAAACACATTTATAGAGAAATATTACTTACGTTGCCAAAACCAACTTTAATTTTGATATTTTCTGACTTTTGAGTACCCAGATTTTGTAAAACTGTTGTCTTTAAAAGAAACCATTAGTGGTTTACTATAATGCCATGAAGGACATAACACTTTGGTCCCCAGTTAAAGAGGTGCCTGCGAGCAGGGCAGTTCATAGTGCAATTAGTGCAAATTCTGTATCTTCTGGAGACAGTACTGGGACAGAAGTATAGTACATTCCAAAGAATAGGGCTGTCTCCAAAGCATTTTTTCCTGTTCAGTTCAGCTATTACTAACAATTGCAATAATACACATTTTCCTCTGCTTCGGAAACATGTGCTGCCTTTTTCAACGTGTTCTCACTCAGTTGGGCACTGCAGTCTTGAAACTCATGGCTGATGTCTTGATACTATGAGTGTAAATATTTCCACATCTCTTATGCCTTGAAAACAAAGTCTGTCCTATTAAATTTTTAATTTGGCAGGGGACAAAAGTGCAACTGGAATCAGCTGCTTACAATTTTCCCCCTCTTAAGCACTTTCCTTCTTCATTTGTATTAAACAAGATCTGGAAAAATAAACGTTGAAGGGCTGCATAAAGTTTCCTGAAACCTTCTCTGCACATTAATCATGCCAGAACTGATTTAGTGGGGCTCTGCAGCTATTTTGAGAAAATATAGAGTAGTGATGAATACTCTTGGGCTCCAGCCTAGGGTTCTAGGCACTGAGCACAGATCTGGCTCTGTGCTTTCAGGGGAGCCCCTGATGCTTAGAATTTACTGAACATTGGCCAGCCTGGCACACTATTTAATGCCCTGGCTGTTCCTTGGCTCCTGTTACAGTTCACAAGAGTGGGCAGCGCTTGAGGCAGAGTTGCCAAACTGCAAGTGGTGCTGCTAATCCCTGGGCAGGGGTGGCTGCAGCACTGGGCTCGGCATTACTGCAGAGGTGAATCCAACCTTTTGTACTTATCTAAAACCACATAAAAAGTCTGATGTCAATGGGCCGTGTTTCTCTTTGGAATGAAAAAAATCACTCTGTATGTCACCTAGTAGTTACAGGTAACCTTGAGGGTACCAAGCCTTGTCTCCTGGATGCTTGGGTAGTCTAGTGAGGGTGATTAAGGAGACCTTCCAGAAACTCAGGCTGGCTCTTAAAAGTACAGTCTGATGCAAAAATTTCTACTGTCCTTTATTAATAGTGGTGGGAGTCTTTATGTCAACATGTAGTTTGGATCAGGAGTGGGCTTCAGGAAGGAATCTCTTGACTGTCCCCACTTGGCACACTTGTACATGAAGTGGCCCTGGAGCACCTACACAGGGTTGCTGTCTATGAATGTGAAGCCAAAGGATGTGGCCCAGAAACTTGCAGTATTTCATCTGTTAAGGCGCACGCAGCACTAGACTTCAGCTTCTCTGAATTGAGACCCTTCCAGCAATTAGTCCCTCGAATGAGGGGTCCTCGCCCTCAGTTGTTTTGCTCTTCAAACCCGTTTTGCTGCACCATAGCACTTGGTAAGACGAACATAGTGGAATTCTCTGACCTTCATTTGGCGGTTTCTTCAGAGCACAGCACTGGTCAGGCTTGTTTGGTCACTTCTGAATAGGTGGAATCCAGCCCGTTCTGCACGGGGATCAGCTGGGTCAGCCAGTCCTGCCTCTGCCAAGGGAGAGAACAGCACGAGGAGAAAAACAGCTCTGGGAAACCCTTTGGGTGGTCCTTCCCCAGGTCAAGATTGCGTCATTCTCCCTTCGCATGATCTCGACTGGAAATGTTCATTTTCACTAGTCCTTTTTATTCCCGGCTCAGAGCACTTTAAACAGGTTTTGCAAAATTGTAGGTGAGCGCAAAAACAAGAGCACAAGCAATAGTTTCTGACATAAATGGTTTTTTAGAAGTTTTTTGGAGGGCGTCTATTTGCAGTATGTTGCATTCTTAATGGAGTTGAGTGGAAATTTCTTTTCTGCTCATTGTGGGCTTCCCTCATGGTAAGAAAAGTCCAGGCTTTAAAAAAAAAAAATCTTAATAATGTGAGGAAAAAGTCTTGTAAACATATTTCTAAGTGTTAGGAAAATATCCAAATGGAAAATAATTTTTAAAACCAAAATTCAAGGTATTAGCTAGACAACTCTACCACCCTGGAATTATTTTTATTTTTTTCTTTAACAGGAAATGGTAGTATTACTCTGAAAACTTAAGGAAGTTAGTCAGTCAGTCTGTAACATGGGTGTTGCCATGCTATCTGGTCTCAGGCAAAACGATATTAGAACAATTCTTCATTTCCCTCTTTCTGAATGCCTTGTCCAGGTGGGATTTGAGCACCCTGAACATTTGCCTGGTGTTCCTGGGCGATTGAGTGGCTGGATAATGGGACTTTTACCTGTGCCCTCATGTGACACTCTGCAGCGTAGTGGGTCGGATGCTGTCTCAAAGCATCTGAGCTGCCTACCTAGATGACTTATGCAAAAGGCAAATAGATTTGAGTGTATGTATCTGTCTGGTTGGTAAGTCCCAGACAAAAAACTGGCAATCTTATGGAATAGCAAGTTTAAAATTTTTGATCAGTGTGAGATTATATTCTGGGGTCTTTGAGTTCAGTGAGTGTGTCAGTCTGGGCATATCTGGGGTGGGAAGAGGATGCAAGAAAGTACTCTTTTGGATAATTTCTTTGGATTGCATGCAGAATACTAGAAAAACTTAATAACAATTTCAGGCCAAGAAAGAAACTTCAACTGCAGGCTGTCATGCGCTGGGTGAGTGTTTGCTGCTTCTACAGGCCCCAGTCTTGTGACAAAAGCTCTAATTGGACTTGAGCATTTTCTTCGTTTGTGGTTTCTTATTCAAGTGCAATTTGGCATTGGTATGCAGATAGGACAGGAATGGGGAAGGTAAAATAACAAGGCAAAACCCAAGACATTTGAGGACCCCCCACTCCCAACATTTCTTGAATAACTTCCATGCTTGTTTTTGTGCTCATGTATTGGTTTTAAGTAAACCTTTTTTTTTTTTTAATGGACCACTGAGTAGAATAGTTTTAATTATTAACTCTTACATCTAGCTTAAATGACATTATAAACTGGTGAAAGTAGGTTTTTTCCTGTTATCAGTGAGATGGAGTGTTAAGGAGAGTACATTATTGACTTTGTTTATCTTACGTGCACACACAGAGGGCAGGTTCAAATCCCTGACTCCTATGGTTTGCATTAAGTATTTATACCAGCAAATTCCAGCTTATAGATCAATAATTTATCTATTTTAGAGAGAGTTTTAGAATTACTTTGTTCGCTCAGAAGCGGAGTTTTAGTAGTCTGACATTTACACTTCTTATGTGTAATGGTTTTTCAGGATGTTTTGCCAACTATGCTATATTGAAGGTGAAAACAAAGTGTAGACAAACGATTTGGAGACAGTGACTGAGAAGTTAAAGGACTTTTTTGAATTAAATACAGTTTTTGATGGCAGCATTATGTATCCACAGTGAGTTGTGGGCACTGTTAGCACTCACAACATTTATGCCTTTGTGTGTGTGTGTTTGTGTTCGTGCTAATTCTCTTGAGGCAAAAAATTGTGGTCTGTAGTTGCCACAGCAACAATAACACTGCACTGGTATGGGTATGGGTGGGTTTTCCCTATTTTGTACAAGTATGTCAAAAGTGTAGGCATGTTGCTGTGATACACTGTGAAATACGATAGACTCTTGAGAGAGGAAACATTTGTTTGTTTTCTATTCAGAGAATGTGATTTTAATTTTGTGTTACCTTTATTACCACTTCTGTGGTAGGGTTCTGGTTCCCAATTTTCAAATATAACATTGCAGAGAGGAAAATGGGCTCAACAGTTTGGAATAACAAAGTTTCAGAGATGTTCTGTTGGTGATAATCAGTAAATAAAATGAGGATTAGAACAAAGAATGGTCCAGGGCAGAGGGAAATGTTTCTGTCCCGTTATAGTTGCTCTTGTCAATCAAAAGATGACTACTGTTCTTTGTCATGAAAATAGAATGAAAATATGAACTAGGTAAAAGTGAAAAAAATTACAGGGTAAGCTTATTTTCTTAAACATGCAAAAGCAAAATGAGGGAACTAAAGGGTTTGCATTAGAAATGTGACTTTTAAGAGGGATC
Source organism: Lepidothrix coronata (assembly GCF_001604755.1). NCBI lineage: Eukaryota > Metazoa > Chordata > Aves > Passeriformes > Pipridae > Lepidothrix > Lepidothrix coronata. The sequence continues at coordinate 5,844,575 of NW_016690203.1, read as the reverse complement.
ATGGTGAAAGTATATGTGAGCAGCATAAAAGAAATAGATCCAGGACGCGGAATCATAGAATTCTTGGAATTTAAAATGAACTAGAACTAAACTGAACGAGAACTAGTTCATTAAATGGAATTAATGAACTTAGAATTCATCTTGGGTTGAAAGGGACTTTGAAGATCATCTAACATCAACCCCTTGTGCCAGGGAACCTTCCAGTAGACCAGGTTACTCAGAGCCCTGGGTGATCTTGATCACCTCCAGGGATGGGGAGTTCACAATCTTTCTGGTCACAGGAAGAAGGGACTCCTTTCCTTCTGTCTCCCTGTGTTTCTTCATGTGCAGAGAAAAATGTGATAACATTGAAAGGCTGCAGATTCATCAGTGATTAAAATTAAGGTCTTTTGCATGCAGTCTAGATGTGGCTGTGAAACCCCTTTCAACAGGAGGTACTAACTTGGCCAGAGCCAGCGTGGACCTGGATGTTTATCTGAAAAACATGAGTTTCTAGAGTAATGTTAGCTTAAAAGAAAAAGCTTTTGGAAGTACCTGCTCTTTTTCTGGCTCCTTTCAGGGCCTGTCCCCTCTGCAGGCACTGGTTTCTGGCAGCTCTGCTGCTGGTGTTGCTGATGCTTTTAGGATCCCAAGTCACTGCTGGCAGTCCCAAGCATGGCCTCTTCCATTATGGGTGAGTGGGGCTGCTAAAGTCGTCAGCCCCTCCCAGAGCTTGACTCAGTGCTGGATTTATTACTCATGTTTCTTCACATGGTGATACTGCAGGAAGCACCAGATCTCTGTAGGGAAGATCAGCCAATGTCCAGGAGAGGTCACTTCTCCAACATCCCACTTTCAAGCAGCCCTGGCTGCACCTGTTCTTCTATTTATTAGTTTATGTAAAAAGTAAGTGACTCCTTATATGATTTACAATGTATTTCCCTGTTGGTTATCCTCTTATTTTTCTGTTCTGATTTTTAACTGTTGGGGGATTTTTGTCCCTATGCTGAGCACTTCCCCTCTGTTCAGTTCATGCTGCATGTCTTCAATGCCGTATTTGGTAGTTTCACAATCTGCATATTCTCTCTGAAGAGACTCTGCCAGCAGGTGTCTAGTAAAGTCTGCTTTCATCCTTTGATAGGGTTCTGACATCCTGATCAGTAGTCTGCTATCTATCTGCTTATCAATCATACCTTTTTTGTGCACCATTATCTCAGTTGCCTAGATATCTCAGTTAGGCTTCCAGGGTTTTTTTGGCCTGGATAAAGTTGAGTCAGAGTTTAAATGATTATTAGGGGAAAATGGATTTTGAATCTGCCTTCTCTTTTCCTTTTCCTCTGACACTTCAGTTTTTGAGCACAGATGTAAGGGTGATGTAGCAGTCCAGTTTAGAAGACCCTAAATGGCACTTGTGCCTGTTTCCAGGCACATGATTCGAGGATCATGTCTTTGCAGTTGCTTTGTCTCTTTCTGTCTATGAGACAGCGGTCTCATTTATTTGCTGGCAGGTGAAACTACCGTCTTTTGCCTTGGAGAGGCATCAGGCAGTCATTGGGAACCCTGGTCATCTGCTTCTGAGGCTCCTCTCACTTGTCCTCTATAAAGTCTAAAGTATGTGCTGCTCATTGCTCGTGTGCCTTCCAGCATCAGCAAAACTGAAATGCTACCTGAATCTGAATCTGCACTTTAGTGCTATAGTAACAGTGGGGGAAAACTCCACGTGTGTTTTGAGATAGCTAAGTTTGCTAAAAATCAACCCTGAAATGCTTTCTCATCGTGCTTCTGAGACATCCAGATTTTAGTGGCATAAAGCCTTGCGATAGAAAGAGAGATGGAAAGCCTGAGAGATGGAAAGCTGTGCAGATCCTGCAGTGTCCTAGTTCTCTTAAAGCATGTTTTTTTAGGCTTTATGTGTAAAGGGCTTGTTTGAAAGGGAAGTTATAATTGTTTATGCAACTTAAAGGATTGTTGAATTTCTTTTCCCTGGCTATATTCAAATTCTAAGGGTATTTCAAGAACAGTTCACTTGGAGTTTTTGGAATTTTGTTGTTGTACTTCGTTTCTTGGATAATGAGTTGCCTGTCACTGCATAGTAGGAGCATCACTGTAATAATTTTAAATTGTAAGAGCATTCTTCTCTTTTTTTTCCAAACTGTTGAAGAGGAAAAAATGAGACTTATTCCTGTTGCCTAACAAAAGCAGGTTATGTTTCTGCTATTGCTGACTCATAAGCATGGCAAGAATACAAAAATATAATACTGTGATTAAGCAATAAAAACGTGAGTTTTTTCCTCCCGATACTGCAGTTATCTTTGGAAAGTATTAGTGTTATAACCAAAAGTTCTGTTGTACTGCATGCAAATAGAACTGTGCAGCTCTGGTGGAGGGATGTGTAAAGAAGGCTTTAATGAGACAAGGAAATTAAGTCTTTTTTCCTCAAATAGAGTATATTGCAAATAAAATTAATTTATAGCAAAATCCACATATCTCTTCTTTTTTGGTTGTTGTTTATATTTCTTTATTCAGCAACTGACGCTTACTGATGCCGTGTGTTTTCCTGTTGGGTTTTGTTTTGATTTGGTTGCTAGGTTTGAAAACTAGGAAATGTTTTGGGGGTTTCGTTTGTTTGTTTGTTTGTTTTTAATTTGAGGGGTCAACCCTGAAATTCCTTCAGAGCATGACTTTTTTGGAAAGGTACTGCTGATTTCCAGAGATGTTATTTCAGTTACAGTCGAGATGTTTGACTTGTGCCAAGTCCTGAGTACTTGTCATCTCCAAGTTACTTGTTTTCAATAATGTCTGAAGTTAAGCGCCTAAAATTAGACATGCTACAAAGTTCAGCTTCCCGAGATATTTGCTGTAGATGTAAGGTGCTTGTAACAGGCATAACTAAACAGCTGGGGCTACATTCTTGTCTTTTTGCATGGTTTAAGATCCAAAATAAATGAGCATGAAGCAAGTATGCTGCAAATTCTGAGCAGAAATAAGGAAGGAAAAAAAACCACAACAGGATATTGTCACTGTACACGTTTTATTGGTGGCTTCTCTTCCTGCCACTGTTCTGAAGGGAGTAAAAGTAAGTCTGCAACCCACGTGAATGAAGTTTAGATAAATGTGTCATATATTAAAAAGCATAGAGCAATAATTTTACTTTTAAACTGCAGAACAATAGGAAAGAGCAGTATTTTATGGCTGTGAAATCTCAGGAGACTGAAAGTGAGTGTCTGGAGTTGGCAGTTCTGATTCCACATGGCCACTGTTACAGCAAAGGAATGAAAAAACGATAATTTTGCTTGAATTGAAAAAAAAAAAACAAAACAGCAAACCCATACACATCTCTTTGGAAAAAGGCTAAAAATGAAGAAAATAGCTATCCAGAAAATCTGCTGGCCAGCAGAATCAAGGACCTTGGTGAAAATGGGTGACTCTGCAAGCAACTGAAGAATATAAAGTTTTCATTGTTTATGGAAGCAAAAAGAGTGAATTTTACTAACTCTTATGTTTGCAAACATAATTGCCAAAATATAAACTGACTTTTCCAATCAAATAAATGGTTCTGACTAAAGTTTACTACTAAAAAGAGTGCTCGTGCATATATTTCCTCCTGTTTTGCCATGCTTCTTTTTCTTCTTGTGTGAAAAACCTGTCAATTGTGCATCTGCACAGGTTGAGATGACTGAAAATTAACTCTAAAAACCAAAAAAATTGTCAGCAGATTCACTGCAGATTTTCCCTGGCCCTTACTGATGGCTTCCCAAAATCTTTGTGTATCCTCTTCTGCCTGTGAAAGGTATCTGGGAATATTTTCTGTACCTCTTTCAACAAATTCTGTGACTCTGCATTGTTGGAAAGGGTAGGGTGGCCCCTTATTTTGCTAGGCTGGAGCATGGGAGTACAACACAGATCCTCACCTTTCCATGTTGATATACCCTAGAATTATATTTTTAAGCTCATCTGAAAGCATCTTTTTTGTTCTTCACTCCATCTGCAAATACTGTCACTCTGTGTTTTGGAGATACAAGACTGCTCAGGCAAGGAGGAGGACAGGAAGAACTGAGGTTTGTAGCACCTGCTTGGGGAAGCAGGAAACCAAGTGTGTTGACTACACCCATCATGTAGGAGCATTGTTGCCCTAAAACTCTTCTACACATGTCTGGGAGTAGATATGCCAGTTTGCTTTTCTCCTGATTGGCACTTTTTTCAGTTTGGTTGGGTTTGTTTTGTTTTTGTTTCGGGGTTTTTTTCCCCTCAGTTTTATTTCAGGCACTTGAAGTGGGCTTATTTTATTGCAGAATACCAGCTTCTGTAATAGGATACCATTTTATGGTGTCTTTAAGTGTTAAGCCAAACACTGGAGCATGGGAAACTGTGGGTCATTTTTGGAAACCTCATTTCTTATAACTAAGTGAAGTCCAGTTTCACAATCCAGAGATTTCTTTTTGCTTCTGGTAAAGTTAATGCATGTAGTATAAATATTGTTCATCTTTGTAAGTCTTCAGTGTACATTGCTACATTTAAACGTACTCATCTAGATTACTTTTATAGTAGAAGTACCTCTTTTAGACTTGTGTTTTAGGATTTGTTGAATTGCAACATAAAATTGCCTTTTTTCCCCATTGAAATCAAAAGAAATTTAGATGAACTGCCTCAGGTATCAAAAGGAATGTCAGGACAGATAAATTCTACCCTTCCTCTAGCAAAGTCCTTGCATAAATTTTTTAAGCATGTCCTAATACACTAACGTTTACAGTGCCCTTTTTTTAAGTTACTATGAACATGACTGAGCATTTAAATACAGGATGTTCCAGATTTTTTGTGTGTAAAGGCCTAATAAAGTATTACAGAATACCATTGTGATATCTGAAAAGTTTAGTCTTTGATCAAGCCACTAATTCCAAGGATAATGTGCCTAAATTTAGCACAGTGCTGACAGTGTCTATAGTGGCAAAAAAAAGCCAGCTTTCTTTTGGCTTAGAATAATTTGTGAAGTTGGCACTTTTTCCCCCTTACTGATATTTGTTTCTTTCTGTTATGTCCACTTACTGGGATATAACTGGGATAGTGTGAACAAAACTGATCTGTTTTTGTTGGTTTGTATTTTTAAAGACCACTTACATTTTTCTATAGAAAAGGAACTGAAAATAGAATTGCACAGACATTGCAACAGCAAGAATGGGGCAAGTTATTTTAGATGTGCCACTTCCCATTCTAGTGAAGGATTGCACTTTAAGCCTACTGTTTTATTTTTAGATTGATGAATATGTGCATGTACAAGGCTTTCATCTGACCTGAAAGTTAAGTGTGTTTCTGAATTGGGTTTTTAGAAACATTGCTACAAGGATCCTGCCATTCCTACATTCATGCAATTCCCACTGGTATTTGGGGAAGATAATTGACATTGAAGCCACAGAAAGATATGCCAGCAGGGTTGCTGGGTTTACAAACACTTGTCTGTATTGTTTTCTTTCTTTTTGAATACATCATCTAGGTACTGATCAGTTATGCAGACAAAGTGAAAAGGTGCTTGACTTGCTGTGCTGTGTTGTAAGTTTTTAAAAACTAAACCTTTAAATCTGGGGGGAAAAAATCAGGTCTGTGTTGATGCTAATCTTAGTGCTTCTACTTTGAAGTTATTTTCCTGAAGAATACAAATGTAGAAATTTGGCTGAAATTTCTAGAGCAGTTAGTGCTTGAGGTTGGTGAAGTCAATCTGGATCATGTCCAATGAGACCTGTCTTGGTCCTGCTTCCTTTTTGTTGCTGACTCTTTGTCTGTGGTGGATGAGTTGACAGTGTTGTAGAGCAGGGGCTTGGCAATGCTCTTGAGAGGTGATGTGAAATTAGTTGTTTGGGATTTAGGAGCACTCATCACGTCTGAAAAGACCAGTCGGGAACAATACCTATTATCCAAGAATTCGTCTGTGAGAAAAAGATGGGTAAGTGGTGTATTTAATGATTATGAAAACTAAGGAGCCAAGCTCCAGATAGCTGCCTGAGCCCTGCAGGTGGCTAAGAAAGGGGGGGAAGAAGTGCTTGGTGTCCCCACTGTGGGAAGGCTTTCAGAGGAGGCTTTGCAGGCACTTGTCTCTGCTTTGTTGTATTTTACTCTCCCAGAGTGGTTGTCTTCTGTGTTTCTGCTAATTTTCACTTCAGCATGTGTCTCCTAACTTCACATACGCTTAAACGGTGTCTTTTGAGTGCACCCTGTGAGAAGAGCTGATGGAGTAATGTGATGATAAGGTTAGTCTGTACCCTCTGCAACTTTGCATAAGCAAGGAGGGTAGATGGCACAAAATCACATCTTTCTTATGGGAAGTGCTTGATCCAAGTGACCCTTATTTCCTTGGGAAGCTTTTGGGAAAGCAAGGCTGGTATTGATTTTTTTGGTCAGACTTCTTGTTTGGATAACAACATTTTACTACTCTTTTTCCTTTTTAGATTAAAATATCCTCTATACTCTGACCTGCTATCTGTAGTTCTGCTTTAGACATATCTGACACATTATACTGTGTGATACTTTACCTGCACAGTGATATGTCAACTTATTCTTTTTAAAGTACTTTTTTTGGATTGAAGGGTACTGTAATTAGTGTGCTACCTCAATGCTGAGTAGGCTGAAAAAATGATGCATCTCTCCTAATAACCTAAAGGCATTCTGGTTTAAAAGAGCTACCTGAATGAGTAAAGGCTCCAGATTATTTGATTTTGCTGCTGTTTCTATTGCAGGTAGGAATTAGTGCTGGGTATCTCAGGCACAAGGGAATGTCATCATTTGGCATTACTCACTGATAGAGGAGTAATTAGTGAGATATAAGTAGTGGCAGAACATTGCTGCACATAAATAATCAGTGCTTAAACATCTGTTCAACATACAGAGTCATTACAGCTCAATGTGAGTGCTGTTGACAGCAAACTAAAGCTAGTTTTGGATCAGGTCCACATGTTAAATTTATCAGACATCAAAGGTAAATGTATGGGTGTGTGACTTAGCATTATGATGTAGATTTGACTTCTCAAGTTTACTTTTGACTCAAATGTTTTTCTTTAAAAATTTTTGAAGTCTCAGGGTTTAATGTGTTCTATAGCTATATTTGTGTGTCCTGCTAGTGATTATTCTGCTAGTGGCTTCGCAGAAGTAATCCAGAAAGAACATCTGTTTCAAGTTTACAGTCTAAATCATGGAAGGATATTTGACCCTGCAAGTACGGAAACAGCAGAATTTACCCAGGAAAACAGCACAACAGGCCAAAATACTGTCAGTTTGGTATATTCTACTTTACCAGCTCCGTTTTCTGCATGCAACTGCACAAAAAAAGCCAAGGCTATGACAACTTAGTGCTGTTTCTGAAGAGCACAATAATCTTAAATTAGTCATGCATATTTGCATTTTATCTCTCTCCCATAAAAGAAATTCTATATTCAAACCTTTGCTTCTGTCCCCTCAAAATCTTCCATAGGGCTCCTACAACACAAAGCCAGAGAAATGAGTTGTTTTTGTATAGTATCGGAGCTGTGATGTTTCAGCAGTCAAATCAGTATTTCCCCAATGTATATTAATTTGTCTCTTCTCTAATCTATGCCATTTGCAGTCCACAGTGCCTGACTATAAAAAAAAAAAAATAAAAAAATACAAGCACCCTGCAAGTGGCAGTCAGTTCTGCTTTCTTTACAAATGCCTGTTTGTGCTGGCTCTCAGTGCACCGAGTTCTGTGCAAAGCGATACCACTGTGGGCAATAAGGGGAGCTACACAGATGATGTTACACAAATCCTTTTTCTTTGTGGAAACCTAACTCAAAATTCTAGCAGTGGGAAACTTTCTATGATATCGCCCTCCTTTTTGGCGGTGTTTGTCCCCTCCCTGTGTAGAGCTAAGTGATCTCTGCAGAGAATATTTGCCCTTATAGTTCACAAAAATAGTCTGGAAGATCAAAATATTTTGAAAAATTTCAGTAAGTATCAGATATCTTTGACATCTGATTAAAGACTTTTCCATCTCTCATTCTTAACACACCCATTTTAAATATCACAATTTGGATGTTATGAAATGTTATCATAACAGCAGATCTATTTTTCAACATCAAAGTAGAAATATCTTCTGCAAAGTGAACTTAAACATGTTGTTTGCCAGGTGTCTTTTGATTATATGCACAAAAGAATCCTTTAAACATGGAAAACAAAGTATTGCACTTCTGTAGTTCTTGCTTTATTCTTTGCAAGAAAGACACCATCCTGGAAAATGGGGCTGATCTCTGGCAAAGTGGATTCCTTTATTATGGCATCCCCTTTCCAAAATACTGCCCAAGGACTGTTGGACTTCACAGACAGTGGTTTGACTTGAGGAGTTACTACTGCTGTCAGTAGTTTCTGTTAACAAGATTTTTTATGCTTTTACAAATACTGAAAACAGCTGTTTGGTCATCTGTGTTAAGTTGGTTAATAGAGGAGAAATTCTAATTTTCCATATAAAAACCTTGTAGCAACCTCCTAAACTAATGCTCAGTAGCTCATTAGTAGATAGCAGCAAACACAAAGTGTCTTGACTATGAGTTACAACTTTATGCTGAGCCACTATGAGAGGCCTCTGTTCTTATACTTTCTTTTGTTCAGCAGATGAAATGCAGATTTAAAGCCTTATTCTCTCATTTGTCTGGTAATTGCAAAGCCTGGAATAGAGGTATCTTCTGTGATATCTCTAATCTGAGGACAGACAGGATCATCTGCTACACATCGAAGTGGACATGGACCTGGATGCTAGCTGGAAATATTCTGGCAGCCCTGACTGTGCTGTAACACACTTATACCTCTGTGAATATGTATAAATCTGCAACATGTCTGGTTTTTGTCCAAAGATTGTGTGCTGCTGGGGACACACTGGCACCTTGTCATCCAGCAAGGGACAAGTTAGCAGTGTGACTACTCACAGTGATTTTCATGGTGAGTGAATTACAGCATTATTAGGAATTTTGCTTACAGAGGACTGTCTGGTTTGCGTAATGGACTTAATTGCCATTTGGAGTTTGGAGAGAACTGCACGGTCAATTTGTTGAATCCTCCTAGATTTCTGGAAAGTGAGTCAGTCTTTCTGATAGTGTAAGGGAGGAAAAAAGTACTAGAGGAAAAACAAAGTATTTCTGTGGTCAAAACAGAATGCAGGATATTTCTTTCTGATGCTTAACTATAAAGAAAAGGTTTAAAGCACTAAAATAAGAGACTATGTGCTTGTACTTACTATGTCTTCCTAGAGTGTGATCTAGTAACTCTCAAATTTATATTACCACTTTTTTAAACGGGGAGATTTGCAGATGCAAGACTTATGGGGTGAGGGAAAAGGAAACTTCCTGAAGTGGATGATTAGCAGCCTACTTTGAACTACAGCAAGCAGTGATCAAGATTCTTTGTGATGATTTGGTGGAAGTGTATAAATCCAGGTTTTGTCTCCTCTCATATTTTCTGTTTCCTATCTCCAGAACTCCTAGCTAGGAAAACCACTTTCCATTTTCTTCTTTTAAGACTTTTGTGGGTTTTTTTCCTAGTAATTTTTCAGTGCACCAAGCAACATATTTACCTGTCTCTTTTTGGGAATCCTCTACGGCTCCATGGCTTTCCTGTTAGAGGGATTTGGCAAGTTACTACTTTTGTTTTCTTTTTTTTTGTTTTCTTTTTTTTTTTTCCTCCAGCCTTCACCATGGAGCCACTTTGCTTCCAGAACAAAAGGTGAAAATTCTTCCTACTCAGTGTTGTTTCCACTGGGCTCAGGTCCTCCAAATGGTGAGATTTTTAGATCCATGTATTTAATGCCAGGTATTTAGAACCTTTATTTTGTGATTTGCCAGCTGGTATTTGCCCTTTAAAGTGCCCACCTGCAAATGGTTAGTGGGACCCAATACCCAATTGTCCTCTGAGAGTAGTTAGGAAGTTGAGGAGATGACTTTCCTATGTAATATGCCTTGCCTGTTGATGGAGATGACTGGAAGGGTGCTTCCAAATCCCTAGGAATTTGTGTGTCCCCTCCCTACAGTACCAGTCCAACGTTTGCCAAGTTGTTTTCACCCTGTTAAAAATGGTAGAAAATGCAAAGGCTCAAGGCAGATAGAACTAGCCTTTGAGGGCTTGGGTTATAGCATAATAGTATAAGGGGATTTTGAAACTGTTATGTTTGGTTATTCTTGCATCAGCATCATGGGTGCTTGGTCAGTTGGTTTGACCTGATTGCTTGCTTTGTATAAAACTCAGATTTGCAATCTAAATATCACTTTGAGTTATTGCTGCTACAGAATCTGAAGGAATAAGGGGAGGAACTACAGTTTATTTTTTTTTCATTGTTGCTCACACCTGATGTTTATATGCTCTGGATCCATCCAGCTTTTTAAAGTTGAGACTAATAAAGAATAAAAGGATTCATTAACTAGACAACAATAATGATCAAGCCAGTTGAGCTGGAGCTCTTCCAGATTTTCTCTCTCTCCAAAAGTGCAGATATCTTGTTTCTGCATTGCAAGGCTGTCTTCAGCTGGCTGTGACTCAGATACAAGTCTTCCAGATGTCATTGCAGGATACTGTGATGAAACTGCCTTTCTGTCTTCCAGTGTGTAATGAAAGGAAGACAGTGTCTTCTTTTGGCAACCTGTCATGTGCTCTGATTCCTAATTTTATTACATCTTACTCTCTAGAGCATGGAAGAAAATGACTGTAAAAAGCAAAAGTGTTTCTTTTCTGCTAGCAAAGTGGAGAGCAGATGAGCAAAATTTTTATGGCAATATTGAATAGATGTGACTGACTAAAAAAATAGGTTAAATGACTTGAGATGGGGGATCGGAATGAGAAGGGTTAATTCGCATATAGTTTTTATTTCCATGTTGTTTTTATTTCCGTGTTATTTTTATGTGGACACCACTCGTCAATGTTCAGAAGCCCTCAGTAAACTGTTTATAAGGTGTTTTTAGCAACAGTAGAAATAACCAGAAGGGAATAGTATGAACCCTTTTCTTTTTGGGAAAAGAAAGGGAGAAAAGGGTGACATAGTTCACTTGTGATGCAGCACAACATTTCTTAAATTCTTAGGGATCTGTTTACTTAGGTGCCTTAAATATGTAGAATAAAGAATAAAATTAATGTTAAATGGATTGCAGTAAAGTCACTGTCAGATGAACTGGCAGCCTTTGTGTGTACACATGTGAATGCTGTATGTTTTTAAAATGATACATATAATAACTAAACAGAGGTGGTAGTTACATGAAAAGCTATCATGTCCCTCTATTACTCTGTGGAAAACAGACCAAATCTGTTCTATTACCAAATTATTGCTTGCTGTGTACATTGAGTCTGATGTTTGGCCGCTCTGCAGAAACAGCCCTTATAAACTGAAAACTAATTGAAACATAAGGGTGATGTGTACTTTGCTTTTATCCCGGTTCAAAGGTTTACCCCAACTCCTGCAAAAAGAGCACAGATAAGAAACTGTGTTGGTTAATTTGCACAACAAAATGAAGATATGATAGTGGCATGGTTGGTGCGCCCATCCTGACTTTAATCCAAGTAGCACAGGTGACACATGCTCAAAAGAATTGACGGTGTAGGCAAGCAGCAGCATATGTATGCAGGGCTGATCAGCTGTCCTTCACTGCATGATGTGATGTAATGGGTATAATGTGATGTGATGTCTCTGCTGCTTGCTTGCTGCTACTGCCTTAGCTACTTAAATGCTATTACAAGTGTGTCTGCTGTGGGATCTTGCACTTTCATTTTGCTGTGTGTGAACCTCTGAAATCCCAGCATCCTTAACATCTCGAACTGGGCATACGAGAACTGGATGAAAGTAAAAAGCAAACACTTGCTTATCTTGATGGCTTTTACTGGTGTGAAGCTTCTGTGAGTGTCTTTTAGACAATCAGCAACATCAAGTTCCTGTGAGTCTTTGCACTCTCCTCCTTTATACTGAATCAGAGAAGCTCTGCATGCTGCAGAGTTGAGCTGCACTGGATTTGCTAGTGTGACCCTAAGTGGGAGCAGGCTGAGGTGGGATTAAGGTTCACTGTATTGTCATTGATGAGTTGGCATCCATCGCTTTGGGAACTTGCTTAGAAAGCATGCAATCAGAGCAGCCCTGTAGGGGGTTCAGAGATTTCTGCTGTACCTCTGGCTGGGGAAGGATGGGAGCAACGTGTTTGTTAATGTTTTGAGTGTAACTCTATGATAATAGACAAGAGTTTGGGATTTCTACTACAACATCTGTGTTTTGTGAGACCAGGGCAATTTTGTTCTCTTGCTTTATAAATCTTGCACTAAAAATAAGAATTATTTGCTTCAGTATAGTTCTCTGACATCATCTATTATAAATGCTGGTTGCTTACATGAGCAAGAAACCAATTGATATTGGCTCTGCTCCAAAGAACTAAAACTCAGCATACCTAAGTATTTAAATTATTGCATTATTCTATTGCATGAGTGCCTGCATGACTGAAATAAAGCAACTGCAGCAATGAAGCCAACAAACCTCTAATAAGAGGATTTGCATGAACTGCACCATGTTGGATATGGTCCACCAGAATAAAAGCATTTTGGGGCTGTAGTATCTTGTTAAACACATTGTAACTGTTTTTGACAAGAAGCCTGGCTGAATCCAACCACCTCTGGGCAGCCAGCATGTCAGAGCATTTGAGTGAGATATATCATCCTGTCCTGGACTGATAGCTTTGGATAATCCTCTAATCCAAGTGATTGCTTAAATGTTGCAGCTTATTTAGTTTTGCTCATTCTGGAATGACTTACTTCTGTAGACCTCAGGGTGATTTAAAAAAAAAAAAAAAAAGGACTGCAACTGAATAAATGAATTTAACTCCAGCTGTCTAGGGTCCAGGGTGGACGTAAGGATGTTATATCCTAATGCTGTATTTGCTCTGTTAGAGACAACTCCTGAGCTCTGCTTTTTTCTCTGACTTCTGGGATTTTTGCTGAGGCTGCCAAAGACAAGGTGACTTGAAGAAAGCAGCATGATCTCAGTTTTGCTCTGAGGACACTGAAGCTTTTGCTTGTCCTTGTGTCTGATAAGGGTAGCCTCTAGTCATGTACTGTTTGCCCTTTGCGTGTCTTGTGCTCCCACTGCCATCACTACCTCCTTACAATGGGGCCAGACTGATTCCCACATGCAGTAGCCAAAGAACAGTTCTATATTCCTTTAACTGTCTGCTTGGTGGTGGAACAAAGTTGTTTTCTTTGCACTGTTGAACCACAAAAAATGGTGAGTTGGAAGATCTGTGTGGAAGATGCTGTGGAGTGGAGGAATTCAACTAAGGCAGCTGTCCAGTTATTACTGCTTGTGAAACAATGTCACATCAGGATTGTTGATTTTGCTCTTGTGCTGGGATTGGAGAAAGTCAGGCACTGGGGTGATGCTTCAAAATCCCAGTCTGCTTCCTGGCCTCTGCCTTCCACCAAGAGGACAGAGAAGGAGTCTGGCTGGCAGCCTGGTCACCTGCGTCGGGATGGCAAGAGAGTAGAGCCCTGCTCCAGGGAGAGTGAGGAACACCAGAGCCCTTCTGTACCCTGGGGTAGCTGGAGCCTGCCCTTCCTCTTGTATGAGTTTTTGGGTGCCTACAGGCTTGTTTAATCCCTTGTGTCATTGACCAAGAGAAGTTACCATATGGGCTCACAAGTGAGAATGCTAAGAAACAAAAGATTCATAGCTCACTTTTTTGCCCTTTTTCCCGCCTCTACTCTTAATTGTTCTGAGAACCGGAGAGACTTCTTCTCCTTCTCCTCTAAGAATAACAACAGCTTTCTGTTTTGTTTGTCTTTTACAGATCAATTTTGTAGCATGTCAACTGTTTGCACTTTTGGCTGCATTTTGGTTTCGTATTTACTTGAGTCCCAGTCATGCCAGCTCCGCTGTTCGCCATGCATTTGCAACCCTCTTTGGAATATACTTTGCTGTCTTCTGCTTTGGGTGGTGAGTATTTAGTCACCATGTAGACAAAGCTTGGGTAAAATATTTTCAAACTTCATATCAGCTTTTCTGGATCACATCTTTTTAGCCTTAAGGCAATTAAGGTTATCTTAAAAAAATAAATTAAAAAAAATCTTAACCTGCATAATCTATTCCAAATCCTCAAAGTAAAATGAGTCATGAAAGTATTTTTAAGTGGAGTATTTAATTTAATTTGTGATGTTTATTCTGGAAGTTAAAACCATGCCAGTCTGCTGTTAAGACACCTCTTTTGGAAAAGATATATCGAAATTGAATGCGCACTTTGATCCAGGCTGCTCTTTCTCTCAGTGAAACACATGAATAACATCTTGTCAGTAAGTATCAGTCTTTGTTGGATATTCAGGCTATAAAGATCTAATTGGGGTAATCCATGTTTACTGGTACTCTGATATGACATCGCATTTATGTAATTTGCATGGAAAAATATTCCCTTGCTCTGAACTGCCAGCACTTCCAGGTAACATAGAAATTATCTAAATACTCCCTTTCTTGTCTTTAAGGTATTCCATTCATCTTTTTGTCCTGGTGATGATGAACTATGGCATTATGAATATGGCGAGTATTCCCAACATCCACAGGTGAGCTGATGTGGCTGCAAGTGTGGAGCTGCCCCTCTGACACCTTCTCTGCTTTCAGGGAGAAGCATGAGGGGTTTTTGGAAGCACCTTCTCTTCTTTCCTGCTTTTCTTTCCCAGTTACTTGCAGGAGCTTTGTTCATCCAGTTACAGAAGCAGCTGTAATCTCAATTTGTGGTTTCTTGCATTGGTGTATTTTCCTACAAAATTGCTGCCCTCAAAAGTTGACTTTTCCAGGCTTAATAATTTATGGCCAAACCTCTGGTTTCTTAAACATAATGAAGTCATGTTCTCCTTGGTCTTGTATTCTTGAGGATTGCATTCTATAATCCTTTTTAATGTGTTTTCCCCCTTGCTCTTTGGCCTTTAGGTATTTTCCACTTATTCTTGAGTTAGGTAGTTCAAATAAGGTCACTGTGGCAGCATAACTTAGTGATCCACAAAATGAAGTCTTGCATTTGGTACTGGGCTTTGAGCCGGAAAAAGTAGAAAGTACCAGAACTGTCATTGCTGCTTAGTAGAAGCTTATGTTATGATCATGAGAAGTTCTCCACCATGATATTGATCTTTTCCCTATACAAATGCCTTAGAGGAAGGAAGGCACGTAAGGCTCCTGAAGAGCTTTATCAAATGAGTGCCCTCCTGGCCAAAAGACAAAAAGTACTTTCTTATGAAAATGAAAACTGCAGGATAGTTATGTCTTCTTCTTTCACTGACTGAGAGAAATTTGTGTGGAAGAACTTCTCTGTTCAGTCACTAAGCCTTCTCGTGTTGGTACCATACTCTCTTGAGACAGAGTTCAGCACCAGCGAGTTTTTAAAATTGTTTAGGTGGAGTTGTTTGCTTCCCATCAGTTTACATAAATAGGAATTTTTATTTGTAAAGCTGCTACTTTATAGCTGGTGGTTCTTCCCACTTCCGTACTTTTGTGTTGGTCTACCTAACAGCATGTGGTTAATACTGTGGTTTGGGTGTGTTACAGGTGATTTCTGTCTCTGCTCTGTGTGGCTGTTTCTGTAGCTGCTGCTGAATGCTCAAAATCCACAACAGTCTGGGCTGGTGAATGGAAAGCCTTTCTTCTCTTGTCCTCAGGGCCAGGGCTGTCTGAGGATCTGATGTTCAGATAATCATCTCGCCTTCTTTTTAGTCACTTCCTGAGGAGAACTCTGTCTAATATCTAAGTGGGATCCCCACTTAAGATTATTTAGAAACATGAAGTATAAACAACAAGCCTGTCTACAGCAGTCACTAGCATTTTGCACCAGCAAGATAGGTATTAAGGAGGTTTTTTCCACCCCCTCACAGAGTGCAAATCCCAGAAGTCCAGGAATTATTAATAACTTCAGAAAAAAAGGTGATTGGATAATATTTGTTAAAGAAATGCCATCCAGAGACCAAAACAAAAAGGTGTTAAAAATGCGTATTACTTGTTTCCTGGGCATTGTCCCTGCCAGTCACTTGAGGGAAATACAGGAGTTAGTGATTGTAGATCAGGGGAACCAAGTCTACACAGGGAATCACCCAATGGTTATTTACATCTTCCTAGGTAAGTTGAGGTGATGATAGGGAAATGGACACAGCTGGGAAAAATAGCTGTATACTGCAACACAAAATAAGCTGGTTCATATAATGTCACCCGCTGCTGCAAGATAGTAATGAGTTGATTTGATTCAATGTGAAATGTCAATACAACCTGCTGAAAAACCTCAGGAGGTCTGGGAGGATTGGGTTAGGACTTTTCCACTGTATTCCACTAGCCATGGCAGCGTGACTCAAAGTGCATCAACATTATGAATTTTGGCAAAATAACAATGTATTCACACTGCTTGAGAGTAAGCTTGACCAATGTCGCTTTAAGGTCTGGAGCTGTTCATACAGGGGGCCTGTAAAAGCACAGAATCCTTCGTAGTGGGGCTTCAAGACTTGGCTTTTTTTTCCCTCCAAAAAATACAGTGGAAGAGAACAAATGAAATAAACTACATAATTTAACCTTCATGCTCCTTTCCCTGGTTATTTTCTGATAGCTTGCTCTCTGGTGAGGCTGCTAGCCTTCAAGGCCTATAAATGGACAATTTAATCCAGGAACAGAAGTGCTCCCAGCTGCAGAAGCAGTTCAGCATATCTCTCCCTGCTTGCCCCCCTTTCAATCTAAGTGCTTTACACTTAAGTGTTGAGGCTTATTTTAGATCCTTCAGGCTGTCTCTTACTGTTACGTGTCTGAGATGGGTGACTTGCCTTTAGAGGGATGTTTGCTGCTCTCCCTAGATGAGAGAGGAGTCCAAAGACCTTGCTGAGGCAGGATGCCTGGGATGCCGGACCCAGATAAAATAAGATAAATTCTACGCTGAATCTCCTGAAAAATCTGTCGTGTCCCCTCAGTCTGCCTTTCATCCAGCTGTTTGCTATGGGCCATGTGACCTACAGGATGACTTGCAATCCATCACTGTTGTTCACACTGCAGTTTATTAGTCCCCAGGGAGGAAAAACTCATTTCTTTTAAAACCAGCCATAATTTTACAAAGGTCTGGCTCTTTTTCAGTTGTCTGCTGAGTGATCCTATTGTCTGATTTCACCTTTAGTTCTCCCCTGTGATTGATCCTCTTATGGGTCTGGGGGGGAATCCTGCTTGGCAGTGTGTGCTTACCAGCCTCCTGTGGCTCAGCTCTTCCTTGCATACCCGATGTGCCATCTTATTCTGTAATCTGTTGGTCTTTGCACCTTCTCCTCCACATGGATAACTTCTGCTACAGTGGACACCAGTAGACCTGGTCCTGGCATGTACATGTGATGCAAGCCTTTCATTCTGGTGCCCCAGCTCTCCATTGCACTGTGTAGATTGCTTCATGTGTCAATCTGTTTCCAAACATCCATCTGCTTCTTACCTCTCCAGTATCCTCTTTCTTGCTCTCATAAATACAGGGAGAAGTTACTTGTATGAAGGGCTGCATCTGCCCACGCAGACACTGCAGCACTTGCAATCTTCAGACTGTTCAGCTCTTAAGATAGAAAGAGTCATGCTACTGCCCTGCCTAACTTAAGTTTGCTATCATCTTGAAAAACAGAGAATGAATTTGTCACACTCTACTTAAGGAATGCTTCTTTGGTTGGACACAGTGATCTTAAAGATCCTTCCAGACTAAATGATTCTATGATTCTTCTAGAAGATGGGATGTTTCAGCATGCAGAGCTGAAAAGAATAGGCTATGTGTCATTATATGCCTTTGTAGAAAATCAGAGGAGAGAAAATACCTGAACCTTGAAATATTTTAGTCTCTGCTAGATCTGAGGGAAATTTGTAAATAAAGAGCATTTACAGATAAAAAAGTCAGTGAATAACTTCAGTGATGCACATACAGTATCATCTGGTTTCAAATACTTTAGTTGGGCAGAAATTTCAAAATAATATGTGAAGGTGGGCACTTTGAAATTGAAATATGCAACTTGAATTGATCCTATTTCTTCTTTTGATTTTCCCCGCCCCCAGAGTGAAGAGACATCTCCATAATGTTTCAGCTGGGTACACAAAACTATCAGTCCTCTTTGAAAATTTCTTCCAGGTCTTGTAGCATAGCTTCAGACTTGTTAACAATCTAATTTGCAAAAATCAAAAGTAGCCCAAACCCAATTTAGTTCTTGTTGGTACTTGTGTTGGTAACTATGTGTTCTGTATGTTGTGTTTTCAGGTACTCCTTTGTCGTAGCTATGGGATACCTCACGTTGTGCCACATAAGCCGAATATACATATTTCATTATGGTATTCTCACTACAGATTTTTCCGGGTGAGTGAGTCTGGAAGCTGGTTCCTGTTTCAATTAGTATTAGTTAATTTTGGTATGTTTTAAGAATAATTTGTATGTTACCTGTGGAGCACCTGCAATTTTTTTCCCTTAAGCTTTTTCCAAGAGTTTTGTTGTGGGTTTTTTTTAGTTTTTTTAAGGAAGGAACAAGCACTGTATGATTTTTGCACTGACTCATTGTTTCTACTGTTTTTTTGTGAGGCACTGTCTAGTTAGGAAGGTAGAGCTTGGTTAGCTAGGCTTCTACCTAGAGCAGCCTGGGAGGGTAAGTCTGTACAGCCTCTTACTGGAGCTGGAGGACTACTATGGCCCTGGTGAGTGGCATGGCTGGTGCTCTGGTCCCTGGTGGTCTGCCCTGAGAGGTGAGATGGGCTGCTCTCCTTCCAGCTTCCTAGGCACACCTGTTGACTCTGTGTCATCCTTTCCCCCATTCTGATTTATCTTGAAGCCCCAGCTGGGAAGATATTTCCCACCCCAGCTGGGAAGGTGTTTTTTACCCATCCCAGGCACTTCAGTGGGCATGAGGGGAGGGCTTGGGCAGGGGGTGAGTTGCTAGGGGAGCTGGAAGCGGGCTGAGTAAACCAAACAGACATAAGAGATCAGCTTTGGTTGTTGGCACCAGTTTTATGGGTTCTCTCATGGGGGCAGGTTGTGGCTGCTGTTTAATTAGCACAAGTTTTTATGTGCCATGCATTTCCATGAAACAGTGTTTTTCATATATGCTGTAGTCTCTGATTTTACTGAAGCAGAGGATGCTTTGCAAAAATAGAGACAGCTAACCCTACATGTTTTATGAAAGGAAGGTATGCTTTTGCATGCTTTAAAAACAGTGTGCTCATCTGCATTCCACTTGTTTAATTGAATGTCTGAATGCAGACTAATTAGTAACATACTATGAAAAAATTCTGTAAACTGGCACAGTAAGTTGTGACATGACTCTTAGTCTGTCATCTTACAGGCATAGAGTAGGAGATTAAAGATTTTTGCTGTCTATGTACACGTGTCTCTCTCTGAGGCAGTGGGTTTAAGCATTTAATTAAATTCTAGGGGGTGGAGGGGAAGTTGCTCTGTGAATTTTGGGTTTTTTTATTAGAGAAGGGTGCAGAAATGGGAACTCGCACATTTAGAGAAATTTAGTTCTATAATTCTTCTGTGGTTCTTTTAATACAAAAAAGCATGTCTTGAAAGAGTGTGACATACCAAGAAGCCTGTAAATGAGATTAGAATGCTATAGCTCTGTGTGTGTATGAGACAGAGGCAGAGAGAGAAATGCAAGAGATCATACTTTTCTGAATAGTGCATTCAGAAATGCACTGTGAGGCATATTAGCTCTCTCTCTCAGAAGATATTTTAATAAAGATCCAGCTGAGACTGGGGGTTTATTTTATAAACCAGGTAGCATTTTCTTCTCTCTTGGTGAAAAAAGAACTACTCTTATTTAATGATGAGTTCAAGAATAATAATGGCAGTGAAAGAATAATACCCGAACTTACTGTGTTATTTGATTTTGTCCTGGTGCTTCAAGATACACACCGATTTATAAACTTGAGTCAAACATAAAACTGCCAAGTGGTAAGCAAATGAAAAATATAGTATGGATATGAACTGCATCTTCATGGTATATTTTAAAAGCTAACATAAATAAAAATACTGTAGTGGTATCAATAAAAACTTGCAGTCCAAAGTGGTGAAACCCAGGTCTGCCTCATAAATCTGTCTTAAAACAGCTGTAAATAATATGTGCCCACTGAGGCTTTATGCACATACCTGAACAGATGTGATGACCCTGAGAGACAAAATATACTCTCCGACCACAGTTTTATCATGTATGAGCAGCAACTGAACCTCCTCTTGCTTGTCCTGCCGTATTTGATGGTTCCTCATCTATTGCATAATAGATAGTTGATAACTGATAATAGGGAAGCATTCGGGCAGGTTCCTAGCTGGAAGGATGGTCTTAAATTTCTCCCTTAGGACTTCATAAACAACCGAGACAGAATCTGTGGAGCTGTGCCCATCTCTCTCCAGCCTCCCACCCTTTTAGGTGAATGTGGTTGGGGATATACATTGAGAAGGCAAGACACTGGATTTAGGGGAATCTTTAAGTTGGAAAAAAAAGCCCATCATCTGCAGACTTGTGTTTGAGGTCTCAATATCCTGTAAGTCTCTGGTGATATCTGGTTGCAAGGAGGAGTTTTAATCTGCATCAAATAGGCACTTAACCAGATATAGTGCCATCCCCTTTCCAGTATCAGTTCCCTAAAATGACAAGCCAGATGTTGAATGAGTGTTTCCCAGCATCAGTGCTGAAAGCCAGCATCCTTCTTTTTCTCCCTTGACCTGCTTTGTGCACCTAACAACTTGCATGCATGTGCTTGCAAATACATTTTTTTTTTTAGTGATAGTTGGTTGTGCTGTTTGTTTGGAGCCCCCATATTTTGTGAACATAGCTTGTAAAATGCAGGTAGAGATGGAGAGAACAAAATAACTTTTGAGTTATATCATAAGAAAACTGGAAAATGGAAGATCAAACTTCAATGCATCGTTTCAGGGTTAAAAAATATGAAATAAACAACTTGTTCCCTACTGGTGACTAGTTAATTCTTCTAACTCATGCAAACAGTAGGTTTAGTCACCGAGTCCCACAGTCAGAACTGTACTCAAGCTGTTTGCAGCAATTTCTTGATTTAACAGTTTTTCATGTATTACATAGTACTTAAGGGAAAACTAATTTTTTTTTTTTAAATTATTGCCGGATTTTAAGGAAAACCAGTTCCAGCTTGCTGCACTTGAATTTTAATTTCTTTAAAAAAAATATATATTCTATCAAATATATGTATTCTATCATATCTCTTTCATTTATATGATTTCTCAAATCATATGTGGTGACATAATGTAGGAACTTTGTTTACTACTTTCTCAAAGAAAACTATTCTTTTTTAAACACTAATTAAACAATAACTGAATGCTGTACTTCACCCTTAATTCAAATCAATCTTTGAGAGAAACATGCATGTTTTATTTTGCTTGACATTTATACATAATACCTGGAAAAACTAATTCCTAACTCTTTCTCTCTCTTATTTCTTCTTTATGCTAAGAGGATTATGCTGGTAAGTTGCCTGCTTTCTATATAACTTTATAAAACCAGTAGCAATATCACACACTTTGTGTTTTTTTCCATTTGTATCACAGGCTCAGATTGAGTATAGTAATATTATGGCTTTAAGGAAAAATTAGTTTAAAGTAAGGAATCTTGATTGTGATTTTTGGAAACTAGTAATAGATATGGTTTCAATCTAGCAAGCTACATGAACAACTGCCATATGCATATGATCATCTGGATGGAATTCAGAGGATGTCTGCATCCATATGGAACTTGTGTCTTTTTAATCCTTTGCTTGATTAAGCTCATAGAGCTTTTTAGTTTCCTCTTTGAATTCTTGCAGTGTCTGACCAAAATTTCCTAATATTGCAGGTCATTCAGTGAAATGTCAGAGTGATTGTGCAGATGTGAGTTTCTTTCACATATGAGGAGTGGCTGAGAGAGCTGGGGTTGTTTAGCCTGGAAAAAAGGAGGGACCTTGTAGCACTTTACAACTACTTGAAAGGAGGTTGAAACAAGGTGGGGGTCAGTCACTTCTCCCAGGTAACAAGTGACAGGAGAAGAGGAAATGGCCTCAGGTTGTGTCAGGGGAGGTTTAGTTTGGATATAGGAAAAATTTCTTCATGAAAAGTGTTTTCAAGCACTGGAACAGGCTGCCCAGGGAAGTGGTGACATGGTGCTTGGGAACATGGTTTAGTGGTGAAGATGGTAGTCCTGGGTTAACAGTTGGACTTGATGATCTTAGAGGTCTTTTCCAACCTTAATTATTCTAAGATTCTTGCTGCCATTCTTTACAGCGGAGAAACTCACTTTGTGAAAATCACCACACACACTGACACTGCTTTCAATCTTCTGTTGGTCTTAGAGAGACCATAGCTGAATTATCAGGGAGACTCGAGCAGTTTTCCTCCCTGCACATGTCAAATCTGTACCTCTTACATGAGTGTTTTGGTGGACATCACTCCTCAGATGTCACGGACATCTTTGTGTTCGCCCTATCCCAAATGCAGAACAGCAGCAGCAGCATTCTCAGCAAACTGCTTGGAAAGGGATGATCGTTGAAAGAGCCCTCTCGAAAAGCCATATAAGCAGATACTTTAGTAACAAGTGTCGCTTCAGGCACTGAATTTTTGCTGGGTTGTTAGTGCTTTGTTGCTGTTTTTTTCCCTCTCGGTGGCTTAGTATCAACCACAAAAGGAAGGAATAAAGGTACAACGGCTGTTTTTTACAAAGGAAATACATTTGCTGATGAGAGCAAAGATAGCTGTGCTCTGTTACCATGCTGAAACACAGTGCAGAGATGCTAGCTGATCCTGCGAATTCGGCTGGTTATTTTTATTTTCTTGTCTTCTAAATGTATGACATGCAGTGAGTTGTTGCATTGTCCGTCCCAGCAGCTCTGGGTAATTTTGGTCTGCAGTTGGGGCAGTACAGCAGTGCAGGTGCAGGGTGAGTAAGGGGGGATCAGTCTGCTTCTGTGCCCGTTTGCTGCTTTACTGCTCAGATGGGGGTTTGTCCACTTGCAACTGCACTGAGATCATTTACCTTTGGACACACAGGATCCCTGCAAGAACTGCAGTGTGGGAACTAGGCAAAATTCAAGCAGGCAGTCACTACTAGAGAGCTCCATGCAAATTGTGCATCCCAGGGCACCAGAACACTTCTCCAGAAGTAAACACTCTTTTAAGTGAAATGCTTCTGTAGTGAAGGCTTAAGAAATACTGTTTGGGAGCTCTCACAGAAAAAAAAAAAAAGAAGAAAAAAAATGGCAACACATCAGCACATGAAGCAAATTGGAAGTTGCTTTGTAAGTGCAAGTGTGTTTAGTGAAGTGTTTTTCCTCTGTGTGCTTCAGTACTTCATTTTACTGTCGAAAGTAAAAGTAAGAGCCCATGCCAGTGAAGCTGTTGTGGTGTCTCTGGCTTGGCCATCCCCTCATCAGCATGGTTAACGTCATAGTAGAATGTGACTGTGTGAGCTTCTCGGCGTGGCTTCAGGACTAAAAAGGTAACCCTGAAATAAACGTTTGCTGTTTTGGAGTCTTTTCTGCTGTGAGCCTTTTGACTCCACCTCCTCTCTTAGTGAAATCAGGTCAGTGGAAACTATTTCTAGCAAGCATGTGCCAGACTTCTCCACGGGATTACCTCAGGTCAAGCAGACTGTGCTTGGTAAATGTCTTTTCTCTTGTAAGCATCGAAGCTTGCTCAGTGCAAAAGCCAGCCTGTAATGTGGGGAAGATCCCCACAACAGTCTACTAACAATGCTGACATCTTTAGTTCCACTGGCCTGGAAAATTTATTGCATTGGGGAAAACTGTGTTTAAAAATTACATTAACTGGTATGTTTTCATTTGGAAGGTTTAATTAGGGGGTAAAACCCTCTATTGAGCATTCTGTAAACTGTTGCATTTTAGTCTTGTGTTATTTTTCAGGGCATCTAATGTGAGGCAAACAAAACCCCAAAGCTATCTTTATCCTACGTTAGATGCCTTGAAAAATTAAATTGTCCCTGGGACAATTTCTTGATTTTTTTTTTTTAATTAAATGTTGCCTGCTATGGTTTATGTATAGCAGGTACAATGCAGTTACAACCTGAGATTAAACTCATAGCCAATATATAAAACATAGGGAAGTCACACCTCATGTAAATCAAATTCTGTGTTTCTGTGCTAGTTTGTAACTGTAGTGCTTAATAGGACAGGTGAAGAGGAGAGGGTGTGGAATCCCCACTCAGCACGTGGCTGCAAAGCGATTCGTAGGTGTTCAAATACAATGGATTTCAAGTTGTTTAGACTTCTAAATTTGTTTTATTTCAAATGCTTCCTTACTAGAGATAAATATGCTTCATCTCTAAATGCACATGTGGTAGGTAGATTTTAAATTCAACCTAATAATTTGCCCCACTCCAATAACCTCTGTGTCTCAAAATTTGGGAGTAAGAAAGGTAATTGGAAGTTCTATAATTTTGTTAACTCCCCTTCTTGTTTTTAACACTACTGACTTTTCCAGTAGAATCTAAGCATTAAAATATTACCATGTTGGAAACAGTTGACTACATATGATACGGTGCTGTATTTTATGTATTAACTTACTTAATGTTTTATTGCTGTTTAAAACTAGAGCTTGCCTGAAAGGCTGAATAGAAATGACAATTCAATACTCTGGTATTGCAAAGTTTTAATAATCAAAATTCACATGCTTAGGAATTTATGATACTGTTCCCCCCCCCCTAAAATTAAGGGAGAGCTCCAGTAGTGTCATTATTTTGTTGTGCTCTGCCTATTCCTGCAGTGAAGGCATGGTTATCCCATGAGATCAAGTCAGTGGGGAATGGTAGATGGGTGAGAGAGGAGGAAGATGCTCCTTGTTCACCTGAAACCTTGCTTACCCTTGCTGTGAAGTGTTATCTGACACTGCTCTTGTGAAAGATTTATTGTGTGTCATCCCAGTGCCACTGTACAGCAGGTTTTCACCTTCCCAAGTAGGGTATAGAAGAGATCACAGAATTGATTAAGTTGGAAAAGACCTCTGGGATCATCGAGTCCAACCTATGACCTAACACCACCATGTCAACTAGACCATGGCACTAAGTGCCACGTCCAAGGATGGTGACTCTACCACCACCTCCCTGGGCAGCCTGTTCCAATATCTAATCACTCTTTCTGTGAAGAATTTCTTTTTAATGTCTGACCTAAATCTCTCCTGGTGCAGCTTGAAGCCATTTCCATTTGTCCTGTCACTGGTTGCCTGGGAGCACCTGGATGCAACCTCCTTTCCTAGCTGTAGAGAGTGATAAGGTCACCCTTGAGCCTCCTCTTCTCCGATTCCCTCAGCAGTTCCTCGTAGGACTTGTGCTCCAGACCCTTCCCCAGCTTCGTTGCCCTTCTTTGGACTCAATCCAGCACCTCAATGTCCTTCCTTAAGTGAGGGACCCAGAACTGAACACAGTACTTGAGGTGTGGCCTCACCAGTGCTGAGTACATGGGGACAGTCACTACCCTAGCCCTGCTGGTCACTATTCCTGATATAGGCCAGGATGCCACTGGCCTTCTTGGCTGCCTGGGCACACTGATGGCTCGTGTTCAGCTGGCTGCCAACCAACACCCCCAGGTCCTTTTCCGCTGGGCTGCTTTCCAGCCACTCTGGAAACTATGTATGACATGTAATACGATGATGTCAGGAGGGAGAATGGAAGGTATCTAATGTACTTTATAGCTCTCCTTCCCACCCACGATGTCAGAAGCATCACTTTTGTGCTTGCTTGTCTCCTTTGGAGGTGGGATTTGAGGGAGACAGACTGTCTGTCTTTTCTGATTAAAGTGCAGGAAAGGCTGACTTTTTCTGCTGGGTTGCAATGTGCCATCAATGAGGCAATGAATTCCTAATATAGATGAAGAGAACATCTCTCCTCTGTGTTTATATGTTGTATGACTTTAGTGCAGGCTGTACTCTGGCTTCCCTCAGTTAATCAGCACGTCAGGATTGTTTGCATTTTGGTTCTCTCTGGCTTACCATGGGGGCCCAATTTTCTAAGTCAAGTGTCTAAATTTAGGCACTTAAAGTCATACGGTTATGGCTCAGACCCTGAGTTTTAAAGTTACTCACTTCACTTATTGGCATGAAGCGCTTGCCATAAGAAACATATGCAACAAATTGAACCAATTTGAATCAAGTGTTAATGTTCCTCCATAAAGCTAAAAGATCAAGCACTGACAAAATAAAAATCTCTGTTTATTGCAGTAGAACTGCTGGTTTGCTGACAGCCTCTGTCTCTCTTAAGGATTAAAAAAAATCTGCCTTTTCATATGCTTAGAGGATTAGGATTTATGTATCTTTGAAAGCAAAACTAAATTTTGTCTGGGAAAATCTACTTTGAGAAACAGGATGTTGAAGATAATGGTGAAAACAGCTTATAAATAATTTTTCTTGAAAGATTAATTGGAATAAAATTTAGAATGACTATTTTACAATATTGAAGTTGTCTGGAAGGTGAAAAGTCGTTGTTGAATTTGTCCATTCCTTAGGTGACCCAAAGAGAGCTGATGTACAAGCCCTTGTGTTACAATTGTATTCAAGTTCTGTGCATATTTAAGTCTATTCTGAATTTTATGTGCAAACTTTTTTTGCTTACATTTCAAGCAGGGACTGCTGAAACAATAAAAATAATTTCTGATTATGAAGTTGGTTGATATTGTGTGTTCTGGTTTTGGGTGGAAAATGCAAATTGCCCACACAGAATTACTTGTGGACTCTGGAAAAAGATCAGTGAAATTTAGTGACAAAAAAAGACCATTTAGAATGAAAGAATGTCTTTTGCCAGAATTTGTGCATTTACCATGCTCCACGTATGAATTATCTTGAAAATCAGTTTGATTTATCTTAGGGGGATAGTCTGGTTGCAAACAGTTTATCTTAGCCACTGGGATTGTAACCAGTAGGCCAGTTTAGCCAAGGATGATCCAAAATCTCTTTAAAATCTCTGCAGAACATGAGTATTTTAATGTTATTTTAGATAGAGACATCATTGAATGTAACTTTTGCACTTTTCTTCTTTCCTTACCTTGAGAATTTTCTGGGGAAAATACAGTTCTTGAACTAAAAAAAGCCTTCAACTTTTTTTTCTTTAATTGTGTTCCAGAAAATATATTGCAATAGTTAAAATGAGTAGCTGTAATATTTGGATTAATCATCTACATCTCTTAAAAAAGTTCCGTATACTGGTCAAACTGTGTAAATAGCATGTATACAAACTTGAGTTTTAATTTCCAGGTTGAAGACATCAGTTGTGTTCAAACAGAAACTTCTATATGGTTAATGTTAATTTATCCTCAAATTGAGAAACAATCCATTGTATAAATCCTCAGTGAAGACAGGTCTCTCATGTGGAACTGGTTTTACATGCAGGCATCACAATTAATGCTTTAAAAATGATGGTGAATCCTCATCACCCATTTCCACCTCTTGGCTATTGTGGTTGTGAAGGTCTCATAGGTGATGTGAGATCTGGGCACCCTGTGCTGGTGTCCCCGGGGGCAGAGAGGTGGGGAAAAGCAGTGTGAGCAGGTGCTCATCCCTTGCTTTGCCAGCCATGGGTCCCTCCAGATTGCAGTTGTTCAGTGCCAGGTTTTATGTTCAGAGCTCCAGAGCCCTTAGAAGCTGTATATGGACTACAGTTACCCCTGGAGCCTCTGCCAGTGAGGAAGTGGTCAGTTGTCCGCATGGTGTTCCCCTCATCTTTCTTCTAACCTACCTCTAAATGCTCTTGGCTGTGTCCTTTATCCTCACGGGAGGCAGCTCCTGATGCCCCCATGCATCAGGAGTTTTGTCTTTTTTCCTAGTCCTTAGCTGCAGCAGCTCACATTTGCCTTCGGTGCCGAGAAGCTCTGTCAAGTTGAAAATGGGAACTATAAGTGGCTCTATTGGGCATACTGGTTATTTCTATGCTGCATGTTTAGTTGGCACCAAAGCTTCTGGGGGGTTGTAAGCCTGGCTCAGGTACAGCTAGCTCATGTTTTCAGAGGTTCCAGATCCCACATGCCTGTACACTCCCAGTTGGACAGTGTATCTTGCACAAGGCAGTTGGACGGCCAAGAAGCAAGTGGGAAACTGCTGTGCTGACAGCTATTCTGGTATTTGCACACAGTCCTAATTGATAGAGCTATTCATGTGGGGAAATAAGCATCTGTATCTGCAGAATCAACATTTTTTTAGGGCACTGAGGAGACAGACAATGGGAGAGTAATAGTAAGAAGAGCCGGAGTTATGTTACAGAAGCGTTGCTGTATTCTAGTGTTGCATTGAATTTGGTCTTTGCCTGAAAGGAAGCTCAGTGGACTGCAGAAGCTGGTATTTCCTAGTGGTGTGATTTCTTCTGAACTACAATTTGCACTGCTGCGCGATAGGGAGACATAAAATAAGGCTTTGTGTGTACTTAGCAATTAAAAATTCCAGTGCAAGTTACTGTGGGGTTGTTTTGAACCCAGGCAATTGTCTTATGCCTGAGTGCCTCCTTCAGTTTTAATTGGATGTTTTCCACTTGTTGCTAATACAGTTATGCCCTTTAAAGGAATAAAGACATTCAGTAAGAAAGTTGGGAATAATTTGTACTACAAGACATGTAACTGTTGTTTCTGTCTTTGTTATAGTCCGCTGATGATAATTACACAGAAGATCACAACACTTGCATGCCAGTTACATGATGGTAAGAAAAAGATTCCTTTTTATTCCAGTGCGTTCTATGGCTGAGATATGGAGTGAATGAGTTGTAGTTCAATGAGTTGTTTCAAATGAAGAAGAGAAGTGCTTTGTGGAGGAAAATGAGAAACTTCAAATTGTGATCAGTTCTCTAGGATCAAATTGTCTTTGCAATATCAAAGACAACTGTATTTTTCCCTTTGGGTACTCTTTTTCCTTTGGGCCCAATTTGGATTTTAGCTAGTACTGGTATCTCCTGTTTAGATGCAACAATGCGTCTCCATGAAGCTCTCTGAAGCTGTTATTGGTTCTCAGAAGTCAAGAGTTGTGTTTGGTGCATGGTTTCAGTCATTAACGTTAATTTAGCAAAAAATATGCTAGCGCTGATATATTCAGTGGTAATATACTTCATGAGTTGTGAGAGATGGAATTCAATAGCTTTTTCACGGTGCAGAGAGAAGCACAGTTGCAAGCAAAATAGCATTGTCTTGAGTCTTGTGCTGTGCTGTGACAAAGAACACTATTATTTCCCAGTAAAACGCCTGCGTGTAGTACAGTGTACAGTGCAAAGGCTACAAATGTCAGTTGTCATCAGTAGCAACTATTGCTTGCACCTACTGATGTTGCAGTGTGACTTTCTGATGGTCTGAGGCCCATTGCATTATAAGATGTGGGCAACTAAATAAGTAACCTGCTATAGAGTTGTTATGATCTAGGATTTAGGTGATGGCCACATCACAGACTGCAGGGTTTGCATTGTTTGCAAGCCAGGTTTGCACTAGTGAGTCTAAAGTACAGCTTGAAGCTTAGCTAATTGACCTTGTTATTGGCATTCATGTTGCTGGGGCTTCCCTGCCTCTGTTAGTTAAGCTAGCAGCCAGCTCAGCATGCCACAGCACTGTGCAGCCTAGGTACACACCTAGAATATGGAAGGTAAATGAACAGACAGAAAGGAAAAAGATAACAGCAGAGGCAGGAGTGTTTTAAACAGATCAGAAATCCTACAGATTAATGACAGTGGAAAAGGCTCATTATATTGTGAACACCCATGTATGGAGCAGTTGATCAAACGGAGGCAGCTTGCAGTTCAAGCATCAGTGACAAACTTCTATTTGTAAAAGTTTAACGGAGCTGTCCATAAATGGAAACAGACAAACAAAATACCCAGCCCTTTAAGTAATTAAGTGCTTAATTGTTTCTCTGAAGCTCAGGCTCTCTTAATATTTACAAACTGAAACAGTAGAGAGAGAATGGAAATGAGCAGCTTATCAGCAGTCGTTTTAGGAAATGGGTCCTCTGTGTGTGTATTGGTAATTATGGCCAATAGGTTTAAAACAGTAGTGTAAGTTGATGCCAAGCCCCTCATCCACATGCATGCTTGGATCAGTGCTGTGAATCATCCTCTGGTGAGTTCTGCTGAAGCCAGTGGGATTCCTCACAGTATGAGCAGTTAAAGCTTCAGAGTGAAGATCTGGAGCTATTTGCTATAAGCAACATCGGTTTACCACTGGCCAGCACACAAGATTTTTCCTTAAAGTTTTCCTGGGATGTTGAGTCTGTGCTCTACCTCTGGCCCCAAAGGTCTTGTGCACTCAACAGGAGGTCACCCTTCCAGTCTGGACCTTGTACAATTCCAGATTATTACTGATGTGTATGTTTAGGCTTGCTCCAGCAGCAGGCAGCTGGGCTGCTCTTTCACGCCAGTGGAGCTTCTGTTCCCTGAGAGCCTGCTTCCCTTCCACTGCCCACTCCTCCTGCTGTGAAATGCTCCATTTCTCACCAAGGAGCCAGTGGGAGGCTTGTGCTTAAATGAGCCAGCGGCTTCTGGCAACTGAGGTTTTTCCAGCCCAGGACTGTTTGTAGAGGCTACTGGGGGTCACTGCCAGTTGATGGCATTGCCAGTTCCATTGTGTGTGTGGGAATGCTATGGCTGCTCTTCCTCACAGTGTAGGGTGAGAAAGGGGGAATGAGGTAAGAAACTGGGTAAAGAGATAGGGTAGAACATGAATATAATTGACCTAAAAGTTAGGAATTGAGATGTATTACAACTGCCTGTGACAAAGAAATTTTGAAGTTTGTGGTTTTAGAAAGTTACATGTGGGGTGCAAACATTAGGCTTTGGGAATAACTTTTACTGTTTGTCTTTTGGAAAGATCTAATGTGACTTTTTTTTCTAGGAATAGGGCGACAAGCTGAGGAACTCACTGCTGAGCAAAATCGGCTTGCTGTAAAGTAAGGATATAATTCCCCTAGTGATTTGTGTTTAATTTCTCCCAAAGAAGTTTAGGGTTTGGGTTGTTTATTTGTTTTTATTGTTTTTTTCTTTTCCATTGCAATGCTAGGAACAACTTTGTGTCTTGGCCATGAAAATGTTCCCTGCTTCTATCCAGTCCATGATATGCCAAAAGTCCTATGTGCTTTTTCTATTTGCTTGAGTATGTGTTTTTGTAATGCTGCTGTTATTGCCCACCTTACACAAACATAACTTCTCTCCTATATTCCTTATTTCTTCAATCCAGGGCTTCAATCCAATCCCTGTGCTGGTCAGTAAAGCACTGAAATACTTGGCAATGTCTTATTGACTTAAATACATACTCCACATGCAACAAAACTAGTCTTTGCTGAATTAACTCTTTTAAATTCAGGTTAAGACTGTACTATATGGACTTTTTGGCTGTTATCTTCATCTGATTTATGATATGTTATTTTCCTAAGTAGAATACTTCTACCCTGTCAGCAAACCACTGCATAGTAAAAATTCATTTTGGTTTGACTCTGAAACTTCAAGTATTGCTTTCCTTTGCCATCATTTTTGAACACTGGAATTTTATTTTTTCTGTCTCCCTCCATAATGTTAATACTCCCGGTTCTTCACGTTATGTGACCAGTCTTCTCATTTTTCAGAGAGCATGGTGATCATCTCTTTTAAATGTCTTTTTTTCTAGTTTGTCTCTCAATACAAGTGCAGGATGCAAGTCAGTTTGTTGGTTTTTTTTAAGAATCTGTGTTACAGAATTAGTCTTACAACCGTAACTACTTTTCACCATGAAGTGTTTGTTTAAGGCCAAGGAAATTATTTCCTTCATTTCCAAGGCAGAAGATTAGCCATCAGAAAATCTACCTATGAGCGTCAAAAAGTAGGAGAATAATTTCTTGAAAAGCAAAAATCCCGTAGGTAGTCTTGTATAGCTTTGTGTCTATTTTTAAGGCTCGCAGCATAATGTTTAATGCACTGGGCCCTTGTGACCATATGATTAATTCTAGTCAAATTCTTACCAAACAGGCTTTTTTTTTTTCTTTTACAGTAGATGAGCTCATAACTGAAGAGTTTTAAATCCCCTTTGGTAATACAGCCTTTTGTCTTCCCTCTTGTTCTTGGTCTGTTTTTGTTTCTCACTCATCCTCTGTACATTCCTTCATGCATTGCTCATGTCTCCCCACCCAACCATGTGCAGTATCTAAGCTGAAACTAATGACTTTATTTTTAATCTTACTGTAGACCTCAGTAGCTCAAATCATGGACCTGATTTTGTAGAACAGAAAGATGAGACTTACCTCAAATTGTTTGCTGCATCTTTCTGTGGAATGCTTTCACCAGAGAACATACTGTTCACTAACAGGCACTAACATCTACAATGACCAGTAGGGTGAATGCAGAAAATCCTGGCTAATCTAACTGTTTATTCAAACTAATTCCACTTCAGAATAGAAGTAGGCAACAGAAAATGTTTAACTGTTGCTTAGTTTTTCTGCTAGAAATTTGTTTTAGTCTGAAAGAATTTTAAGTGGGTTTTGGTTTATGCTTGTCCATCTGTGCCTTGAACAGGAGAGCCCTGAAACACTGTGCTCAAGTTTGTGCTCTCATCTCAGGGCTCCATGTTGACTTGAATGGTGACTATTATCACATTTGTGGAGAGCACTCAGTGCACGATATTGATGTTGGCATTTTTTTGCCACATTAAAAAACTGAGCCCCTGTGCGTCTTATTTTTCCTGTGGCAAGGACAGTGAATCTTCTTCATTTTACATAAAATGTAAAATTCCAGGAGGAACTGGTGGGATACGCACGTGCAAAATGAAAAAAATAAACATGATGGACTTTCTTTGACTTTCATCTTCAGCTGTCTTATAATTTATGTGGTCTTTTTTCCCTTAGTTCCTTTTCCTGTTCATGATGCAATATAGGCAATTACTTCCTTTATTTGCACAGTAGGAGAGAGTCTCTTCATTCTCTTCCTCTGTGTCTTACATGACACTTCCCATTTTTCAAAAGGGTGGACTGAAGGGTGAGTGAGAGCCTCTCTCAGGATTGAGAGCCCTGGTCTTAAAAGCTCCCTGCCCTGCGGTTTGTATAACAAGGCACTATGGTCCCTGACATACTGGACAGATGTCCAAAATTAATTACCAGCTTCTCACTCCTGGTACTGGTGGCCTGGTCAAAATGCACAAGCCAGTTTGTTTGAAAGTGGATATTTAAATTTATTACTGTTTTAAACTAAAATCTTCGTAAGATCACAACTTCTCAAATCCTTAGCGTTAGTTCACCTGTAGCTTAAGCACTTCCATGTTACTTTTGTTCTGACTGCCATCTGCCAGACATCGCCAGAATATAAGGCAGACTGTGTTTCATCTTCCCCCAAACAGCTTTCAACTGGGGTGAGGATGATAGGAGAGAGGTGGGGAAATGAGGCAGACCGTGCAAACAAAAACTGGTGAAAGCCTTTGCTGTGTTTTACCTTGGTTTTTTTTGTTTGTTTTGTTTTGTTTTGTGTGGCTGATTTTTCACAGGTCAAGACCTTCTTTACTGGAGTATTTAAGTTATCTCCTCAATTTTATGAGCATCATAGCTGGGCCTTGCAGCAATTACAAGGATTATATCGCCTTCATTGAAGGGAGGCATGTGCACATGAAACTGTTAGAAGTGAACTGGAAGCAGAAGGGTTATGACAGGCTTCCTGATCCTTCTCCAACTGTAAGTTTTAAAATGACAGAGATTTATTGCAGAGGGTAGGAGAGTACAGCTTTGTACATGATTCTCATAATTAAAAACTAAGAATTAAAAACAGTTTTGGATTATCTTCCCAGTAAATGTTACACTGGTTTTTTTGCTATGTGTGGCTGCTGTTTTTTATCACAAGGTCAGGGGTGAAGGGACTAGTGAATTCCCCAAATGGGTTTGGCTTGCCGAACGAGTCACTGGTTAATGTGCACTCCTTTGTGAAGCAGTGGGAATGGTCTGAAGGTTCTGACAATGACAAGTTGCAGTTAAGCTCCAGACAGAAGAGGAAACATCAGGAAAAAAGTAAAATTTCCCCTGTAGTGCAGGAGATGTTAGAAATATATGATTCATGGCTTATCAGAAGCTGTAGCCTGTCCAGGTGCTTTGCAAGAGAATCTCACACTGTAATATGACTCAGAGGTAAGTTTTTCACATACTATTACCATTAATTTTATTTTATATTTTTTTAATATTACTTAAGACTTTCTTATAAAATGGCCTTCTGGTACAGCAGGATAACACATGAAAACCAGATTTCTGTCTCTTATCTTAAGGTGACACTGAACGTGTAGCTTTGTGAGTGTGGGCAGAATGTTTCCTCTGAGGTTGAGTATGAGCTTATGCACTGCTGATTCCTGTTGCACACTGTCTTTCTACTGGCTCTAGAGGTGTCACTTCTGATTTACATTAGTCTGACTGAGGTCAGAATAAGGCCTATATTGCATAAGATGTAAATCAGC
The DNA here is from genome assembly GCF_001604755.1 of Lepidothrix coronata. Classification (NCBI taxonomy): domain Eukaryota; kingdom Metazoa; phylum Chordata; class Aves; order Passeriformes; family Pipridae; genus Lepidothrix; species Lepidothrix coronata. The sequence goes on along the minus strand of NW_016690203.1, from coordinate 5,810,203 downwards.
AGAGAATATTATAATCTACATTAAAAAATAATTTCACAATAATTTATTCCAGAATGTGGACAATATATAAAAAGAGTACTTTGGTTCATAAACCACATTGTTGTTTCAATAGTATATTGCATTTTTATTAGTCTTTTCAGAACATGAGTCAGTTTTTACGTGGTACCCAAGTGTCAGATTTACTTTTTAATTTTGACTGTATCTAGAAGGGTTTACTTATTATGTGTGTTTGACCCTGAGATTAGCAGCCTGGTGCTAATAACACTAAGGTTGTGGGTTTGATCCCTGTATTGGCCATTCACTTGAGAGTTGGACTCAATGATCCCCGTGAGTCCCTTCCAGCTCAGAATATTCTGTGATTCTGTGAAAACAAGCTTCAAACTACTGACATGATTGTCAATAGTAGTATATAGGAAGGTAGGTAGCTGTGATAGAAAACACTGTGGCAGAGCAGATACCCTGTACCATGGGTACAAGTGTGCTTTACAACACATACACTTTTTGGACAAGTCATTTTTAGCAAGACCTCTGGGTGGTAGCTGGGCAGTAAGACTTACTCCTATACTGAATATCAATGCTTTTGGCTTTGAGGAGGAACCCAGTCTTCAGTTCCAGGAGATGATAGTACATATAGAGAGGATTTCTGCTTTCCATTGTAGGGTTTTGTTTGTTTTCTTTCTCATTTTAGGACCTCCACTAACTAGTGTAGGAGTCTTTCATGAAGTTCATCACCAATCACAATTGACTTGTGACTGATTGTCCCTTGTACGTATCTATAGGTAGTTCAGTAAACCAAATGAAACTAAACCTTTGACTCTGGCCTTTTCTTCATCACCTCTTCTGAATTAGTCAGTATCAACTTTGTAATTTCTAACTTTATTGGTTCTTGAAGCACGTTGGTTTTGTATGTCATGAACACTGCCTTGTTTTCCCCTTAATCAAATGTTTCTAATGAATGTTTCATTGTTTTGTCTTTTTAGGGAGCAGTGATGTACAAGCTTTGTATCACACTAGTATCTCTCATTTTATTCCTGACGCTTACCAAGAACTTTCCTATGGCATATATTATAGATAACGAATTTCTTGATAAAACACCCTTCTTGTCAAGACTTGGTTACCTGTATGTTGTAACACAGGCAGCAAAACCAAAGTATTATTTTGCATGGACGTTGGGTAAGTGTGGCTACATCATGTATTTTTGTGTGTAACAAATAAGTTCATAAATGGGAGAGAGGTGAAACACTGCGGATGGGGACAGAATAAAATGGTCCCTAGACCTGTAATTCACTTGAGAGATGTACTTGTGTTCCTTAGGCAGCGAACCCTGGTGAAGGGAGATGTCAAAAGTTTTGAAAAAACATGCATAAAATCTTCACAGCTTGTCTGTGAAGATTCCCTGTGTCTGGAGCCAAATCTATTTTTCAGCTCCTTTACAGTAGAGTCAATGTAACGATTTCCTCTCAATTAAAACTTTGTTAATATATCAAATTAATTATTACAGGAAATCCTCCTCTTAACATTGATTTTTATGCTTTACTCATAGCTTTTCACTTATATCGATGGGGTTGAGAGGTTAAAATTTGTCATGCTGGCTCAGGCTCTGCATGTTAGAGTGCAAACAGACCCCTCTCTTTCTTTGGGGCCCTCTTTAGCACATGTCTCTCAATTAGAAAGCTGTGGTGCATGTTGTGGGGCTGAAGTTAGGCTGTGCCTCTAGGGCACTGTGGGGTCCTGTATACACCTTGGTTTTGAACAGTCCAGAGAAAGGACTGGAGAACCACGGGGAACAAAGGAGAGGTGTTGGGAAGGACCCAAAAATCTCTGCAAGGAAAAGGAGAAGTAAGACAGCTCATTAGAAAGAGAAGCAAATTTCTTTTAGGAACCAGCTAGACTGGTGGTCAAAATAATCTTTTTGCACTCTACCTTCTTTCTTTTAGAAGTCATGTTTCACATCTGTGTGTGAGGAGTCAGATCCTTTAGACCAGGCTTAAAATCTACTGAATTTTTTTTGCTGGTATTACAAGACACTGTGTGTAGGGGAGATCCTAAAAGCCCAGCCAGCAATGCATATATCTGAAGCTGAGAAGGATGTCACTGAGATGGGATGGAAATAGTCAGGGAGATTCATTGCGAGACTGTGATTAAACTCCTGGGAATAAAACTGTCAGATCAAGGGAAGGCAGCCAGGACTGGCATGTGTGGGATGGGAAAGGCTTTAAGATTAAGAATGGCTTGCTCACGATCTTTTTTTTTTTGGATCCAATGTCAAATTGTTGCCTCCATTTTTTCCAGCATTGTAGTTAACTGAAAGTCCATTATTGAACTTGGATTTGTGACATGACTAAACCATAGAGGCTGTAGAAATATCTTACAAATGAGGGGGGGTGGTGGAAAGCATGCACTGCATACTGGAGGGTGAGGCCTCCTTTATTCATACTGCAAATCCAGGCAGCAGAACAGCAGACACTTTATCCTTTTGCAGTTTTGCTCCTGGTGGTGTGGCCCAGGGCATTACAAAAGTGCCTGCTGAAATGGGCTGATAAACGCTTCCTGTCCTCAGAAAAGGACAGGCACGCTATTGTGTGAGAGCTGCGCTGCCGAATTCCTCCATATCCACGGAAAGAAAATTCAGCTTCTTGCTGCATTAGCGATAGTCATGGGAACGTGGCTGCAAATCTAACTCTGAGCTGTCAAACCACTTCAGATCTGAGTGCCTCCACCCAAGGAGTGGTGAAAGCCATACACCAGAGCTGTTCAAGTCAGCAGGGAGACAAACCTCTGCTGAGCTTTGTGGAGATTGGGGTTCTGAGAGCAGTTTGAGTGTGGACAACTGTCATCTTTCTGTGCTTCACACCTCACTCTGCAGACAGCAGCTTGGGAAGCAAGAGGCTGAGGGGTCTGCTATATTATAACTGCTGATCCTATGATTTCTGATTTCTTGTTTTTGGCAAATAAACACTAAATGATTGGTCCCTGCAACCTTTAGGGCAAGAAGGAGCAAATGCAGGAGTTCCCCTGCTCTGGGGTGACTGTTACATGCAGCTCCAGCCTCTGAGTTTGAGCAGGATCCTATGGGCCAACTTCATGCAGGGTTCTTGTTTGTCATTCGTTTGGTTTTTTTTGAACAGGGAGATAATTAAAAACATGGAGGCCTTTCTTTCCATCAATAAAATCTGGCTCATTTAGTAAAGTGGAAAATAAAATGGAAAGTTTCAGGTTAGACAAGGCTGCTTGTTTATTTATTTGTTGTTAGTCATGTTGCTTTTAATTAGATTCTCTCCCTAGTTTTGTGCATTAGGGCTTCTCCGTGAGCTTGTGCCTGTACTCATAGCATTTACAAAGCAAAATCAATTTTCTTTATTGGGAAAGAAATACTGACCTTTTAAAGCATAACCAGGCTTTTATTTTGTAAAGGATCTAGAAGGAAAAACCTTACCTGTATTTGCACTTCACTTTTTCTTCCTATGATCCTCAGTTTTGGCTGCAACTAGTGATTCAGAGGTGATAATGAATCCTCCCTTCTGTTTTCTTAGTCCTGCAAGAAGGTATTTCTAGCCAGGGGCACACTGAAAGCAGAATCTCGAGATCCAGTGATGAGGTGACTTCCAGGCAAGTCTGAGGGGGGGAGATAGTTGACCAGCACCCTGGGCAAGAACAAGTGTGTAGCAATATCTAATGCCAACTGTTATCCAAGCTTTTACTTGTGCTTAAAGTAGCTAAGTCTGTAATTGAAGTTACTCAATATTTGATTTGTAGAGATGGTGAGACACTTTAGTGAGGCACTGGGCAGCAGAATTAGCAAAAGGCTTTGTCTGTGGAAGTCTGAATGCCACTCTTAATTAGAACAATCATGTTGGAACTCTTAATAGAAATGGTAAGCATGTCTTTGAGACATTACAGCTTTTCAGAATTCTGGAAGATGCTGAGACATCCAGTTGCCCTTTTGAAGAAAATATTCATTTTATGGCCACACTTGTATATCTATCTCAGGTGAATAATAAAGGCAAAATAATAGGAAAAGTGATTTCTATTCATTGTTATTTCTTTTGCCTAAGGGGTAGCTAGTCTTTCCTCTCCAGGAAATGACTCTTATGTAGCCTAATTGTAGTACCCCTTTGCAAAGAAAAAGCTTTTCTTGGAAAGAGAGGTTGCTAATTGCTACAAAGCTGGTTTGAATGTGTGTTTAGTCTCATACTGACTTGTAAGAAAATATGGCTTTTCCAGCAGTCTGATTTTGACCTGTTTTGCTTTGACATTGCAGCAGATGCAGTCAACAATGCAGCTGGTTATGGATTCAGTGGAGTTGATGAGAGAGGCACTTTCCGCTGGGACCTGTTGTCCAATTTGAATATCTGGAACATTGAGGTGAGATAAAGGAGTGGCTGCATTGGCATAATTGTAGAGAAATGGGCATGATAATGGGGAGAGGCTTTGTTGAAAGGAAAATAAGTCCATGGCACCAGACTGCTCCTCTTTAGCGTGAAGAGGTTTTGTATTTTATCTGTTGGGCAGATAAAAAGCATCTGTCTCACAGGCTTCCTTATGGTCTGCATTCAGGTGGTATTTCTAAATATTTTCCTGAATGCTAATAAATAATTACATCAGATATTTAATAAATGAGCAGTCAAGTGCTGTAGATTGTGGCTGAGCTCAGTGGGTCAGTAAATTGCTCACAGCTATGATTCTTCACCATCTGTGAAATGTCTGTTTATTTACTTCTAACACTTTCACTTTTGTAGCCTAGTTGAGATAAGTGGTGGTAGTGAAAGAGGCACAAGCAGTCATTGCACAAACACTTGGAAGGGCTGGAGTGCCTCTTGTGAATGGAGAAAAACAAGGGTAGGAGGCATAACAGGTACAAATCAAGCAACCTGAATGGGAACTGGCAGAGCCACATAGAGCTTAGATGGCTACTGGTCTAGAGCGCCATCCAGCAAGCCACACTGTTTCTCAAAACATCTGTCACACATTTCTTGTGACTGCAGTGTACTTTTAAAATCCATTAGTCTTTTGTAAGCTGTTTATGTTTGTATCTCTAATGCAAAAAATGGCCAACTGTTTGCCCTGAAAAATATTTTGGAAATGCCAGTGAGATAGGGAAATATTATGTGTCTGAGACTGCTTTCTAAAGGTTTCTTTTTTAGAAATAGGAGGAGCTTCCCTCTGTAATTTTGTAGTTATGATTTTAAACATAATCATGGAGGAAAATAAGTTGAATGCTTTATTGTAGAATGATCTGTGATTAAGTAAACGTACTGTAATAGCTCTGCTCAAAAATGAAAGAGCTCCTGTAATTCTTCATTGAAGATGCCAAAATTGGAAGTATCATGATACACTCTCTCTTTTTCAACATTCTTTCTTTTTTTTTTTAATATTAATTAATTCTCAGTGTACATCTCTCCTTGAGCACGTACAGAATACAGAGCCAAGAAATGCTTGGTGCCACTTGGAGCCTAGGTGCCACTCTGAGATCTTGAATAAATATCTGATTCAGTCTTCGGCAGGAGATGATTCCTACTTTGATGAGCTGAGGAAACTATTGTTTGAAGTAGGAAAGTGAAGAGCAAGCAATGCTCTTTAGTCGAGCCAAATTAAGGAAATAGGAGCTTTTGCTCCTCTCTAATCACTGAACTGTAGACCTCTCAAAACTTACTTCCTTTATTGGTCTCATGGACAACAGAGATCAGATATTGTTTCCAAGAGCATAAAGCAGAGTGCTCTCTGATCTGATCATGTGTGCAATGAATAAAAAAGGAACTACAGAGACCATGACTTCGGGTAAGCCTTGAACCATCACTTTATGTGCCAACAACAGTGCTGGAAATTGAAGTGTGATTGTGCAGTATGTACAGGTATAGTCTGTATATTCAGCACATGTAAAATTGCTGAAGAGTTGGGAACTTGAGTGCTAAATGGGACTATTTGATCTGTAGTAAGATAAGCACATGGCAAGAGTGGTACAAGCATTAAAACATGGACAGGGGCTAAACACATGTTGGGGACATGAAAGCCTTTGGCAACATGCTTGTTTTGACAGCCAGTGACTACTTTCACTCTTGGTAATGTAACTGAGGAAATTAAAGGAGGCCAAAAGAGAGTGACAATATTAGTTGGATGAGAAACTGTATTTTTCTTGGCTTCTCTTGGTGCAGTAAGGCAATTAAAATGTGGCAGTGCTGCACTGGGAATTGCTAATCATTTTAACTCTAAATTCAGAGGATGAATTGCTAGCCTTGGGATTCATTGTGGAAGTGCAAAGATATTTGCATGTTCCCTTTGGAAATCATTGCCCTTAATGCATCTTTTCAGTGTGCACTTGCCTGCAGCTGATATGGCAAAATAATGCAGTGTCACTGAATCATGACCCTGCTTGGTGAGGGGGCCCTTGAAGGTTCTTGTCAGCAGACATGGAACCAAGGCAGGGAGCAGGGATGGAGAACCACCAGATGTGAATTTGATCAGGATTAGGGAACTGATGCTGAACAACGGAGTCCAGCAGTCTCCTAAAGCTGGGGGAACTCAGAGGAAGTATGGGTGGTTCTCTCAGGACCCTGGAGTCTACTCTGGTTTCTCAAGCTTGGCAGTGCACTGACAGTTGGCTTCTAAATTTAGTCCTAAAATTTTTTTATCCATGTTTTTCAGTCTCCCCCCCTTCCTTCTCCAAATAATAATGCATTTCTTTTGATTTTTTTAACACATTGTTTTAATTGTACTCTAGGAAAGTACAGACTGCATAATTGGGGGCAAGGTATCTCTTCCAAAAATGAAGCTGTTTATGAACTGAAGGGAAGACCAACCATATAAAACAAGAAAGCTTTTCAGATTTGCCATTATTTGAAAAATAACCAAACAATGTATTTAATTTTATGTAACAAAGTGAGACTTTAGAGCAAGTGCCAAGTTGGCAGTGAGCCATCAACCTAGTTAATGTCTCTCCCAAATCAGATTAATGTAGTGATGGATTGTGGCACAGTCTTCCCAAAAGTTAGCAGCTAGAATTAATATTTTCCATGTACCTCCTCATGAATTTAAAATGCAAGTAGTATTTTACAGGTTTCAGTGCTAACATTTCACATGAACTTCTTTCTTAGACTGCAACAAGTTTTAAAATGTACATTGAAAACTGGAACATTCAGACAGCTGCCTGGCTAAAACGGTAAGGGTAATCAAACAGTAACATGCATGTGAGACCCAAAACCACTACATGGCCTGGAAAAATGCTGACTGGTGGATCTCATGAATGTATAGCCTCTTGTTCTTTGTTTCGGTGTCTTAAACAGTTGGTGGTATACAAGGGTATTTGGTGCTGTAAAGTTTTATTGCTGCAAATGTAAAATGTTCATATTTTATATATGAGCAGCAAAGTAATAAATGAACTGTTAGAATCCCTCATAATAGGAAGTAATAGCATTTTCTTGTTTCTCTCCATTATTCTTCCCGTACTGTTTTGCTTTACTGTGCTACATTTCCCATGCAGAGGTGAGCCTTGCTGTGTCACTGGGATCCAGTTCAGTAAGAAGTGGAGAGAAGTCAAAATCTTCAAAGTCCAAGTGTAGTCTGGTTTGGACTTACCAGAAGATGCTTGCCAAGGAGTCCTTGTTTAGGATATGGCACTGAGATGACTTGATTTTAACCTCTGACTGTTAAGGCACATGTTATAAATACTAGCACAAGTACAAATTTTGTAGATTGGGCTATGTCTTGTTATTCATTACACTTTGTGGCATGATTGAAGCTCAGTGTACAGTCAGCATGGTGTCTGAAATGCAGGCATAGATTTATTGTAGCTATCATAACTATAATGATGTTAAATACATACATCTTAAAAGTCAATGTCTACTATTTTTCATTATTCAAATTATATTCCTGATAAGAAAAGCATTTATCTTGACTCGTTTCTTTGGAACACAGTGTTTCAGTTAAACTTTGGATAGCCAAATAGACCTGTTGTTGTGTTCTTAACTGTTATCCTTCGCTTGCATCTTGGGAATAAGATTTTCAGGCTGCTAAAGTTAGCAGGAATCCCCTGTTTTGCAATAGCTTACGGCACTCCCTGTTGTTCCCAGCATCTGCCAGATAACTGTGCCTAAAAATATCTCAGTTCACCACTGAAGGGTGGGGTCACATCTCTTTGTCTTTCAACTTGCTCTTGATCTATCATCAGAGTTTTGAAGGGTAGTGTATGATTCCAGATAGTGATGTAAAGGTGAAGGAAGTCTTGCTTGTCCTTTATTCCATTATTTACTTAAATGCTTTGAGTGCCAGAAATGAGTACAGGCACTCTTTGGATATTCAGTGCAAAAAAAGCATGCTTCCTCATTCCATCTAAACCTCCATTTAAATGAAAGGAGAGTGCCTCGTGCCCTAGTCTGTAACAGAGGCAAGATAAGACCATTAAGGAAACAGATTAAGACCTTAGAAACAGAGAAGTATTTGAAATGCAGTGTCCATTGTTCAGTTATATTCAACCTCTTCTCTTTTGTTTTCATTTTTGCAGTGTCTGCTATGACAGAGCTCCCTGGTACCCTACGGCTTTAACATTTATCCTGTCGGCCCTGTGGCATGGTATCTATCCTGGATATTATTTTACGTTTCTCACTGGAATCCTTATCACACTTGCAGCCAGAGCAGTATGTACCTTTCTTTGTTCTCCTCTAAGGCCAGTGCTAGATACTCTCCAGTTGCCAACCGCACCATCACATGGTCAAGCAGCTTGTCCCTGATGTGAGCCCTCTTGCATGTCTTTGCAGGCTTGATGTTCATTGAAACTTTGTTCTGTATTGATGCTAATTGCAAAGTACCCCCAGCAGTTAGAACCAGCACTGATTCTGCACGTGATGCACTGCTGTCCCTGGCTGTCAGAGGAAATGTTGTTCGAGGATATTCAATTAGTAGAGCCACCAACTATGTTCATGCAGTCAAATTAGCTCGGAATTCAAGATCATGTTGGATTGCAGACTTTTGCTGGGTCATGTTGCCTATATGCTGGTGTGTAATTGGCTCTGGGCCCAGTCTTACACAAGAAGCTGCTATGGGCTGAGCATTAGCCCAAACTTGAACAATTTATGTGGATTCAGTTGATGCAGTAAACTGGTCAGAACAGGTTTCATGTCTCACTATTGATAAATTTATCACTGCTGATCTTTCAGGCTGAACCAGCCAGTTGTGCAAGGCTAGGAAGCACCACTGTTGTCTTTTATTAAAGTTTGACTATGGATAAATAGTCAGGTCAATTTGAAAGGTGAATTAAACTAGTAATCAGTATTAACCACTATGGCTAAAGGAGGTTGCTGAACACGCTCTCTTAATGTGTACTTTGCCTCTCATTTATGAGGATTTCATAAATGTGAAACTAACCCAAAATCTCTATGGAGCAGCACATACTTGCAGGTATAAACACTTATTTGTCCAATTAAAGTAACTATGTTTTACTGTTGATAACCAGTAATAAATGAAAACAAGGAGGGAGGAAGATCACATCATAACAGCTCCCCTCCCCAAAGATACTGTGCCAGACACCCATAATGAGAGTCTGCTTCTGTGATTAGGAGAGAGGAAATTGGGGACCACTTCTCTGTTTGCCACTGACTGTGGCATCTTGGATATGCCAGTCAATACACTTCTGTGTTCCTACTCAGTGCTTTCTAATGGGCGTATAAACCTTTCTGTGATACTAATGCTGATGGTAAGTGGAGAGTTATGCACTGCAATGTGTCCACATGGCTTTGCCTAAGAAATGGATGTATATAATTTTTTGTTTACTTTTCCCTAATCTGCAGATAAGAAACAATTGCAGACATTACTTCCTCTCATCAGTGCCTCTTAAGATAGCCTACGACATTGTTACCTGGGTTGTCACTCAACTGGCTGTGTGCTATACTGTTGCACCGTTTGTTATGCTGGCTGTTGAGCCCACAATTAAGTTTTACAAGTAAGTTTTCTCCTCTTGACTGTTGTTCTCCACACCGGCATAGACTTCCGTTAAATAACCCAAACTGCACTGAAAGACAGTTGGCGTTTCATCAAATTTGAAAGGAGTTCAAACAGGATGCTTCATAATGTATAAGGGGTGATTTTTGCGCTTCGGTAACATAGTGAGGTAATCATAATGCCAAGGCAGAGCACTTTGCTTGTACTTCTCTGTGTCCTTATGCGACTTTTCATATACTCAGTTCCCATTTTCAGAACAGCTGAGTCTCAGCCATTAGCCATAGCCAAGGCTGAAGAGGTTAAAAATAATGTGAGTTGGCAGTAGGAAGGACTTGTTGAGCAAAGACCAGGTTTCCAGCTGCTAAATGGGTACAACAAGAGATGTGATCGATCAGGAGACATGGAGGGTTCTGGCAGCCCATTACTTTTTGAAATGAGTATGCTTTTCTTTATTAAAGTATGCTTCTTTTCTTAGGAAATGAGTACTTCCCTAGGTTCCTTAAAATAAGAAAACACTGCTGTTGCAGAGTATATCAAATGTACTCTAATAAAACCAAATTGAAATAGGGAAATTGAGAAAATAATTAGAAAAAGGAGACTGGAGTACATTGCTTTGCTTTTCTTTCATTCTACAGTGAACCGTCAACATAGAGTAACAGGTTTTGGTTCAGAAGACAGACAATTTCCTCCTCTAACATAAAAGACACGAAACTGGTAGTCAAGATAGGCTGATGCCAGTCTGTTTGGAGGGGTTTGAATTTCGACATTTTCTATTCCTGTTTCTAAAAACATTTGATTTCAACACAGAAAACTTACCATATAAAAATTACTCCAAATATTTCTTAGTTTCATTTCTTAATATTTTTTGCCCTGGTGATTTTGAGCACAGTTAACATTTAAACTTAGAGACTGTTAAGCAAGGAAATTATACACCTTTGGACTAGGGCATGAATTTTTTGAGCACTGCTCACCTAGCAATGGTCTTAGGCACCTTACAAGGATATTAAGAACTGTGGTAAGGAGCATAAATGAGACCATGGAAAGATGCATTTCTGTGGTTAAGAGCTGGACTGTACTGCTCCCAAACATCATCCTTACCAAGCTGCCAGAGCCTCACATATTTGGTTTAAGTATTTTTTATTTCTCTTCAATCTTGTGTATATTGAATTATTTGAAATAAAAATATTTGATGTTTAGTAAGATACCAAATAATGATATCTCTGAGTAGTTACCTTCAAAAACACAAGCCTTCTGTAAACATCATTACCTGACCTTCCCCAGTTAAAACTTGAGTGCTTTGATTTATTTCAGATGTCAGGACTTTGAATGAATTTTTTGCTTTCTGTCACTTTTAAATTTTTTTTAAGCATGAAGGATATTTCTTCAGAACATGGCCTTGTATACTGTAACATTAAAAGAGAGATGGGCTGAATAAGTCTGGGGTTGAATTAGATGGGTTTATCTGAGCTGTCAGACTTTGGATTCCAAAGTTTGCTGATTGTTTCCTTGCCTCATTAACATTCACGGCAACGTTTTCATCCATGCCAGCAGATATCAAATGTGGATCTGTGTGAAATGTGTGACTGTGTGAAATTCAAGGGTGTATTTTTGTGCTTTCTAGGTTTCGTACATTCTGCATTCATCCCTTAGCACTTAATTCTGCTTACTGATATTGCACAATTCATGTTATTGCCAACAAAAATATAATATTCTCCTTCTGTTTTTGTTCCCAGGTCTGTGTATTTTCACATGCACATTCTAAGCATCCTGGTGTTGCTCCTGTTACCACTCAGACCTCAAACCCACTCCCTAAGAAGGGCTCAGAATCAGGCCGTGATGAACTCTGTTAAAAGCAAAGACAAATGATGCCTCCAAAGAAAGTTGCCAGCATTGTGTAACCGAACTGTCGTATTGTAAACAAACGAAGAAGAAAAATGGGTGGCATGAGGGTTGAAGTGCAAGACAAGCGGCATTTCTGTTGGCTATCTTAAAATCTTACTGGAGAGGGCAGAGAAGAGCCTGAATGACTGTATTTCAATTTATTCCAGTTAGTGGAGATTTTACAGGCAACGTTTACAGGCTCATGGGGCATTTTGATTTTTATAATAAATATTTTTATGAAATGTTTTTATATATTTAAACTTTTTCACAGAGAGGCATTTTTTTCTCTTTTACAGAAATACATAATTATTAATCAACAAATAATCCTGTGATTAGAGAGAGGGACAGAAAGCAACTAGTAAAGAGTTAGGCCAGCTGCCTGATAGCCTGGTGCTGTGGGCAGCTGGGAGGGGAAACTTTTCATCTCTTGGTAATGGAGAGAGAGATGGTGCAAGTAGAAGACTACAGACATGGGGTTGCTCAAGGTGCTGGCACTGACTTCTGCCCCAGCAGGGGGACGGGGGAATGGGGCTTTCCCCAGCAATCCCCAGAGCAGGGACTGCAGCCTGAGCTCGGCAGCAAGGGTACTTCACATCCTTCAATGTGACACCTGCTGGTAATGAGGGCAAGACAAGTCCCTTGGGAATAGATGTCTGGGAGCACTGATAACTGGCTAAGCCAAAATCTAAAGCCAAGTAAAGGAAAAACAAAGGCAGAAGGGGGAACTCAAGCTAGAGTAAAAGAAGGGACATACACCCTGTGGTGTGCAGAGTTGTGCTTCTCTAATGATGCAGCTGGAGCTCATTGCTACATCAGCCTTAATTTGCAGTTTTAGAGTGAGGCAGCACTTCCTTTTTGGTATCAAAATAAGTGAGGAACCATGCAGGGTTAGTGTTTTAAAGCTTGCAGTTGTGGGTTAAATCTGAAGAAGCTTTGCAGTGGATCAAACTGTTCTACTGAAAAACATCCCATCTTATGGTGTGGTTACATTCCAGCAGATAACACTAATAAGAAACCTGAGCAGTAATTATCATAGTCATAATAAATCATTCTCTGAAAAATATTGTGATGTGATGTGATAGGATGACCACAAGTGTCAAGACTGAGTCCTTGTATGACCTTGACATCTGACTTAACTGTTGATGCAAGTTTCCCTGCTTGTAAAGTCCTTGACTTATAGGGATGTTTTGAGGCTTAATTTCTCAGAGCTTGTTGTGCATTGAGATAACCTACTGCAAAATACTGTGTCAGGTTTTTTTTCTTTTTTTTTCTTAAATCCACTTACCCCAATAAAATAGGCTGGTACTGCACATCAAAATCAACTAAACCATGTTTTTAAATGTTTTCCAGGAATGCTTTTATCAGGATTTTGTAGAAGCAGTTCCCTTGTTAAAGTATTGGTATTGCTTTATGAACATTTAATCAGTGTGTGATTGAGCAGAGAATCTGCTATTTACTGCATTCTCATTTTTGTGTCAGATTAAAATTTTACAGAATCCTAATGTTTTGAGAAGAAAAAAATCAGGGAAACCAAAACAAGTTCCAAAATAAGTGATTTTTTTTTTTCCTCTGTGGGAAGTCCTTGTCCTATGACCACCTCACAATTTAGAGCATAGTTCATGGAAGAGTTTATTTGGTAATTTATTTTAAAGGGTGAGATGGGATTAAAAGATTGATCTGAATAAACCATTTGCTTTGTGTCACCGCCTGGCGTTATTAATCACAAACATCTAATGTGAAAATGGGTGAGTGGGTGGGTGAAATCCCTCACACCTGTGAAGGGAGGTGTTCAGGTCTGCTGGATTTTGCAGAGCAGCTGAGTGTTCCATCCAGCTCCTGCTGAAATGGAGAAAAGATGACCACCGTTCGTTTTTGTGGCAGCTTTGTCCTTAACTTGGCAAGTCTTTTTTTTGGTCCTCGTGTGCGTATTCTCCTTGTGACACCAGCCTCAGTTGCACCTTGGGCATCTAATGTTTCCCTTGAGGTCTAGCTGTGCCATCCCTGTTTCTCGTGGGAGGGAACCAGGGTGCCTCCCCAGGAAGGGATGGGGACTTGGGTGCTGCTGGCTGTGGAATCCTGTGTGCTGAGCCTGTGTTTACCTCCCACAGACTGGAATGAATTGCTGTGAGCTCTGGCAGAGCCAGCATAATGCACAGCAAGGCTGCAGAAGACTGATGTTCCCAGCAGGTTGGCTTCAGCACCTCCTTTGGAAAATAAATGCTCAACTCAAAGGTGGTTGCAGGTCTGTACCTGCTGCTCTGTGCCCTGAGATCTGCCTGCACAGCCCGTGCTCTGGTCTGCGGCCCTTCCTGAGCTGTACGTTCAAGAGGCCAGATATTATCAGTGGGGTTTCTTTTCTACAGTTTCACCTAAGTGGAACTTACCATCAACTTCTGTTGTAGTTTCAGCTCCTACAATGTGATGAATTAGTCAGGGCTAATGAGCAAACTCATATTCTCCTGTCACATTGTCTCCTCAGCCTGAACCTCTCCCTAAAATCAAGCACCCTGGGTGATGATGAGAACTGGTCATGTGGATTTAATATGATGTGTTACAGGAATTAAAATTGAAACTGTCTTTTTGAAACTTTGTATTTGCAGGGAAGCTTGCTGGTTGAATTAGTCTTAAAGCTGAAGGGGAAATTTTCTAAAATCTTTGCTGTACCGTGTTACTGTGGACTAGGCATCTCACCTAGCCAAATGTGGTGGCCCTGCAAAGCTAATACAGAGTGGATTTTAATAGCTGTAAAACATTCCTTTGAAAAGAGGCTGTTAGCTATAGGGCTAACCTGATCAACCCATTGTACTGAGTCTTTCTCTCCTTTTGTTCTTCTCAGGGAAGAAACTTTGGTTTTATAGAAAGACTGCAAATAGCCACTACTATTTAAAGGACACTTGTGCTGGTAATGTGCATCTGCTTTGCACAGGAGAATATAACTCAAAGAGCCAAAGTAGAAATTCAGGTTATACCCTTATAAAAGGGTGATGTCAGGAACTTGAATTCTGGTGATTCTAATTCTAGTGTAATTTGAGAGTGCACTTCAGTGATTAAAATAGACGATGATGATTACCAACATGTTATTAGTTTCTAATCCCTTTCTGCGTTCTTTGTGCTGCAAAAAACTCAAGAGCTGAAGCTTCTAGAGAGATTCTGAAGACAAAATCGTGATGGTCTGTAAGGGAGAAATACAGGACTATTAGACAGAAATAAGAAAGGTGGATTGTACTTAATGGACAAAGGTTGATTTTAAATATGAGAACACAATAAAGACACCGACACCATTGCACCCTTGGATTGAAGGCAAATTCTGGCTGCTATTTTTCAGCATATTTTGATTTTTCTAATCTAGAAGTTGAGATGCACTTGGAAGAGAGCAACGAATGAAAGGCAAAACTTCATTTCAACTAAACTATGGGTCTGGTATTTAAAGAAGCAACAGCTCAGCAATTTCCTTAGTGAACTGGATGCACAATGTGCATTTTTACTGTCCTGTGAGCTGTCCCATCCTTAAGTACATTCCTGCATGTCCTCTTGAAGCTTGCCAAGCAATGGAGGCAGCACTGAAGTGGGATACAAGGTGGGCAGATATTTTTCCTCCCTGTTTGGCTGCTCTGTTCTATGTCCACGCATTGCACATAGCTGGGATTTCCGTATCACTTAAAATGAGATAGGTGTGTGAGAAGGCTGCAGATTTTTACTCTATTCATAAGTGTTTGCTTAAACCTGCACTTACCTCTCTGCACATGTAAAAGCAGGCTTGGCAAACTAGATCTGAGTCCTTTCATAGAAACACAGGTTGAAATCCCAACACCCAAGGAAGTTTAAGGGTAAAATTCCTGTCACTGAGGTTAGTAACTGATATTTAAAGCCTTTATCTCCTTATCCCTGAACTGAGAACTTTAGAAAAATGATCTACTGTCTGTGGTAGTAAATAAAAACTTGTCCTTAGCATTTAAGAGTGGAATCCCTATAGTCCACCTGCTGTGGACAGAGGAGGAGCATATGTGTCCTCATCCTTGCCCAAGATGAATGACACACATGGTTGCATATATGGAAATATCGAATATCCTTTGAGTACCATTCTCTTTCCTTATGTCATTGAAGTGATGTAGTTCAGCTCTCGGGGCCTAGAGGCGTTCCACAGCAATACAAAGTGGGAAGCCTTGCCTGAAATCTCAGCATGAGCATGAATGCACGGTGTGCGCTTTAAAAACATATTCTTTTGTGTGCCGTCAGCCTGCTGCTTCCTTTCTTCCTAGAGATGACAGCAGTAATATGCATCAAGTGTTTGGGTTTGTGCTGGTGAGACAGGAAGCGGCAGCGCGTTTGCTCCGATACATTTACGAGTGGTGCCCTCTGTGGGTGAACAAAAGAAGATTCTTGTGTGCTGAGTCAGGGATGCTGCAAAGGCGAAGGGTTTTGCAGCAGCAAAGCCGCCTTAATTGCTGGGCAGCCTTGGGTTTCACATCTGCGATAACAAAGGTGTTCTGCTTTGGGGCAGGAGAACGGGAGAAATTAAAACGCCTAGATAGATTGGGAAAAAAAATTATTATAGGAGGAAATTCTGTTGGTTGGTAGAAAAGATGGTGTTTACATGCCTTAAGAAGTTGGGCTACACTTTCGTTCACCTGGCTCAAATATGGTCTTTGTAAGGGAACCACAGGGTGGGGGAAAATCAGTTCTGAGAAGTGCCCCTTGGGACCTGATTTATTGTCCATCCATAAAGCAGCTCGGAAAGTGAGACCCTAAGTTTGCCTGGAGGCTGTTCTAATGCAGTGTGGCTCTCTGTGCACCCGAATGAGAGGCTGTGCAGCTGGCCTCTGAATCTCTGGCATGAACGGCAGGCAGCTGATCCAGGAGCATGCCATGCTCACAATCAGTTTTTCTGATCCCTCTGCCAGATGTTGTACAGGTAAATACTGTGCCCACCAGTACTGGAAAAAGTGTGGAGCATATCAAGGCTGAACCAGTCACAGTGGGACAGGATGAAGAGAAATGCTGCCACAGCCCAGATATGCTATGCAATGCTTGCCTTGTCCAGGGATGGAAACTGGTACGCCTTTTCATCAGAAACATCTTCGGATGGTGACATTGTCACTGCTCTGAGACACTTGGATTTCTCTTTATTCATACTTAATCTTGCCTTTAGGGCTTCTGTATTAGTGCACCGTGGTTTTGCTGTTTAATTGTTTTACTTGTGTTTGAGAAAGATGGTGCTATGTGGCTGTTTTATATCTGATCAGGCTGTTACACAACTAAGGGCAACCTCAAAATATGTGGCGAATAATGTGAGTATTGGAAAAGATAATATGAACACATTCTATTAGTTCATTTACCTGACTGTTACTCTGATGTGTTTTTTTTCCCCCTAAGTACTCTTAAATGACGCTTTCCTGTGTGGAGCAGATGGTGCAGGTTTTCCTTGGAAAACCTGCTTCTCAGGAAGCGTCTTGGACAAAAAAACCCCTACGTTTCTGACATCCACAGGCTCCTCTGGCTGGCCTGGTGAGTGGCTGCCTGGGACACTTTGAGGTAGCTTGGGGTGCCATGTACTTTCTCCTTCTCCCACCCTGGGAACATGAGTGTGACCCACAGCATGTGTGAGGAAGTGCTTGCAACTGCAGTCCTCAGTGTGCAAACCCAGGTGCAGGGTTCCTTGGATACAGGAAATAAGGGACGATTCTCAAACAAACGGTGAGCATAAAGACAGATCACTTCAGGCAGCAGACAGCAGAGGTAATTGTGTAGGTGGGGACTGGAGGCACAGAGAGATAGTGACAAGTGACCATGAACAGGCAGCTCATGCCACAAGAAGGAGCTACAGGTAGGTTTCCACAGTGCCAGCCTATGGCTTTGCGTGTCTGCCACCAGAGACAGTGGAAAGCTTTGTCTGCTGTTTCACAGGGATCTGTGTTAGACCCAGCACCTGCGGGGCTGGACACAGCCCCCGGGTGAATGACTGTCTGCCCTGGCATAACCGTAGGACCTGGGTGGCACTGAGGGAAGGACTGCAGCCCTGAAAGCTGTCCCACTTTCAGAGTGTGCCTGATTGCCAGTCCTGTGTGTTTCAGCTCCTGGGCTAGACCCTTCTGTGCTTCCCCCCCACCCCAGTGAAATCAAGAGATGCTCTTAAAATATGAAATGTCATCGAGAATCATTAGTGTCTTTATATTCGCCTTCTGATCTTGGCACCTTTGAAGCCCGTGCAGCCGAGCTGTTCCCAGCTGCCAAGGCTAGAGTGGCATTTAAAAAACACGTCTGTCAATAAAACCTTTCCCACGCGGCGCCCAGATCCCCAATGGGTTTTGAAAATGGTGTAAAGCCACAATGATAGGCATGGGAGCCCTCCTCTCTCCTTCCTGCCTGGAGTTTCAATGCCAGGAGTGGCAGTGGCAGAACTGCCCAGAGGATGGGAAGTGGCATTATTGGCGGCTTTCAGAGAGCTGTCTTCTGTGGAGCGGTTTTGTTTGCAGCCAGCCGCGTGGTCCCAGCGGCATGCTATGGGCCTGCCTCAATTAGACTTCTTGACTGATGGCCAGTTTAATGAGCCTATGTGCAGAGGGTCATTCAACATGGCAATTATACCTATAAATCTACTTGCAGCAGGGCTTGAATAACCTTTTGCGCACAGTTCTCCATAAAATGACTGTCTGATTAATTAACATTAATTTATCCACTGTGTGTAACCAGATGCAGTCTGTATGAAAGCCTCTGCTCTGATGTGCAGGCGCTGTGTGAACTGGGAGGATTTGGGGATGGGAATGTCTCTGATGTTGTTTAAAGACACTCTTTTAGATTTTTTCCCCCCTCTTTCTTCCTCTCTCCCTCTTTCTCTGGTCCCAGTTGATTAACATTCCAGGGCAGCATCATATAACAGGGGGCAAAATTCAATTAATTGAATATGAAATATTTATAACCCTACTCTATGTGTCTATCAGAGAAGGGTCCTTAATAGATCTTCTCATTAGCATGGACTGGTGACTCACTTCTCTGCTTTCACAGTCATTTGGAATTAAAATCCAATTAATCTAATGTCCCTGTGAATATTATTAAACTATTTGAAAAACTGCATAGAAGAGATATGAGGCAGGGGGTGAGGGGCTAAGAGAAGAAGAGGGAATATGTCTTGAGCTCATGAAGATTCATTTCTTCTCTGTTAAACACGTAGCCTGGAAAGACTAATTCCCTGTTTTCTACAAAGTGGATAGCTAATTCTTAATTTCAAAAGCCCAAGAATGGAAAAATAACTTGCTTTCTACAAGCAGAACTGTGTCGTCTTTGAACAGGCAAAGGTATGCCCTTATGTCCTCCTACCTTTCAGGTTGTTCCTACTTCTTGGGTGCCTGAAGCGATGGAAAGATTTACACGAGGTGTTTAGACACCATGAGATAATTCTGGAGCTTGTGTCCAGCTCTTCAGCTGCTGTAAGCCACAGGGCTGGCTCTGTGGCCAGAGACCCCAGCTGCCTGCCTTGAGGACCAGAAAGGCACTGTGTATCCTTCCTGACCCTTGCAGAGAATTTTCCTTCCTTTGGGAAGGGGAGTGTGGGGAGAGGCAGGGTGAGACCATTCCTTCATGAAGCAAGAACAGTCAGGGCACGTAGACCCCTGGGCTGGGGAGCACTCCTAGGCTGCCTCGTACAGACGTAGCCTAGAGGACTATTTAATCGTTAAATATCTCTCTCTCTTCAGTGGAGAGGGCACTGACCTGAAACTCAGCGAGGAGGGATCTTAACTGTGAATTTCACATGCAAACTTTGAACAGCAGGCAAGTTTCTAAATTGAATATTCCCCTAATGGGAATGACTTGAGGACAAAATCCTTTAATGACTCAAAGGAATTCAGAGGCTGCTGCAAGAGCGCATAAGTCAGGAGATAAATATTTCTGAGCTGGAAGAATATTCTGGATATCCAGATAAAATAATATTCCTTTTCTATTTTAAAAAAAAATAGATTGAAAGATCTAGCGCCAAAGTTTTGCTCTGGTTTTGTTTGTTTGCTTTTTGTTTTAGAGGGAAGTAGCTTATTCCTTTGAACACTAGCCTCCCCCCCCCTTGCTTAGTCCAAATGTTATCACAGACGTAAATACGTATCAGAATACAGCTACTATACATTCCAATGTCTTTATGAAGCCTTATAAAGCCAGAATTTAGAGAGGCTAAACATTCTTCCCCTGTCACAAAGGTGCAACCCCTGAGAGACACTGCACAGAATCACAGAGTCATAGAATATTAAGGGATTGGAATGGACCTTAAAGATCATCTAGTCCCAGCTCACCCTGCCATGGGCAGGGACACAATAGACCAGGTTGCTCAAGACTTCCCTGTAGGCCCCCAGCATATACTGGAATGTTGCTGTGAGGTCTCCATGCAACCTCCTCTTCTCCAGGCTGAACAGCCCCAACATTCTCAGCCTCTCTTTGTAGAGTGTGTGCCTCAGTCCTCTTTATCAACTTCATGACCCTCCTCTGGACTTGCTCCAAAAGTTCCATGTCCTTTTTACGTTGGGGACACCAGAACTGTACCCAGTACTCCAGGTGGGGTCTCACAGGAGCAGAGTAGAGGGGGAGAATCACCTCCATCAGCCTTTTGGCCACTCTCCTTCAATTCAGCCCAGGATTCTGTTGGCTTTCTGTGCTGCGAGCACACACTGCTGGCTCATGTTGAGTTTTTCATCAACTAGCACCCTCAAGTCATTCTCCGCAGGGCTGCTCTCGATCAATTCTCCACTCAACCTGTAAGTGTATTTGGGATTGTGATAATCCAGGTGTAGGACCTTGCACTTTGCTTTGCTGAACTTCACGGGGTTTGCACAGGCTCACCTTTCAAGCCTTTCCAGATCCCTCTGGATGGCATCCCTTTCCTTCAGCATTTCAATTACACCACACAGCTTGATGTGGTCAGCAAATTTACTGGGGTTGCACCTGATCCCGCTGCCCCAAAGCTGCTGTATGGACTGCAAATCAGACGTAAGGAATATTTATATGGTCAGGCTTAGTCCATCCTTTCCTTCAGCACACCTGGAGTTTTTGTCACCCCTGTATTGACTAGTTCCAATTTATTTACTGTAGCCGGTAAAACCACAGGCCCTGCCTGTGTGGTACAGTGAAGTTCAACATGCAAATCTCATCTACACTGGACTTGATGCAGCAAATAAATAATAGGCGAATGTATGTATTTTTAATGTATTGAGGGAAATATATACCTAAAATGCCCCTTTGCCCATTGTTGTAATCCTTAAGGTCATCTAGATATTTTTAAGTTTCTTAATTTACAAATAGTGAAAATCTCATCAGCAGTTTGGTTTGGTGCTCATCTGCACTGAGGAGCTGAAGTCAGACCTGGCAGAAACATATTCCCATTCACAGCAAATCTGAGCAAGAAGCCTCTTAATTTAAGTCACAGCTCTTTAGGAAGCAGAATGACAACTGAAATCTTAACCCTCTGGAGAAATCACAGTGCCTGAAATGTGGTGGCACCTCACAGGACAAACCCTGAATGCCTTGAGCGCGCAGCTGAAAGCTGGTGCTACTGTCAAAAGCTGCTGTTTGGCCTTGGTGGCATTTCATACCTGGCTTATATGCCTGTCTATCAATCTATACCTATTTATTGCTGCTGATCTGCTATGATGGATATAGAGAAGTGACTGAATCTGAACTACAGGCTTAAAATGTTATTATCTAAGGCTCTAATTCGGTTTACATTTGATATTAGAAGAGATTGACTGTGGCAAAACTCTGGAGTCCAATCAAATTAAGAGAAGGAACAAGTTATTCTTTTCTGTAACTGTGCTTTTTCTGCAGCTGGTCACTGGATGTTGTCCCCAGTTTATTCTTATTCCCTCTTCCATCCTAGCCAGAGATAAATGTGGCAGCTCTTCTCAGTGGTTTCCTTCTCCCTTTGTCTGTTGTTTATGGTCTCTGTCCTAGCTTAGGCTCCAAGCCCCAGTGGTCAGGGACAAATGGTCTTGATTGCCCCTTTTCCTGAGAGCTTTGCAGCAGGAAAATAGAGAAAAAAGCAGGAAAAAAGCAACATAAAGTGCACTTGTTCTGTGCTGTGAAGATTGCACTCCCGCTTTGTGCTGGTTTAAAATGACTGCTGCTGATGAAGGGCAGTGGAAAATCAAATCTCTGGGTCTTTTTTTTTCAATCTTTTGTAGTTCCCCTGCACACTTCAGGCGCTGTATTAATCATTATAATTTCTTCCACATTGCCACTTTGTCTGCGAGCTTCCTTTGAGTAGTGTTTCCTGTTTTGTGCTCTCTTCCAGCAGGCTCCAGCTTTTCTGGAAGCGGCTGCCTGAGCTCTTTCCCAGAGTGAGGGTATGCCAGCCAGCGCATCAATCCACTTTTGTTTTCATTATGCCAGCTTCCTGCAAAGTTTTCAAATTAATTTTAATGCCTCCCTCAATTTTAAGGCCTATAAAAAGACCTCAGTTGTGCTTACCTTGGTGAACTGGGACCTGTTCAGGAATCTGGAGGATGCTTTTGCCTTGGTGCTGGGGGTAACTGTTTCCCCTGCCTGCATTCAGTGGGTTCCTGGCACTGTCAGTCTGAAAACATCCGGACCCTTCGCAAGCATCCCCTGGGTCAGAGGATGGAGCTATGCTTTGGATGTCACTGCCCTGCCCCATGCTGTGCTGGATCAGGCAATGCCGGCAAGGCAGTCCTGAGCCTCACAACCTCAACTCCATGCTCAACTAACTCGTCAGAGCTGGCATTGTTCCACAAAAGCTCGGCTGAACCTGGGTGGGAGTGGTGAAGTGACAAGTGATGTAGTTTTCCCATACAAGGTCAAAAAAAAAAATTAACAAAATGTTAGGTCTGTGTCTGGTTTGCAAGTTGAAAGGGTGCAGCTCGTGATGGACTTATTTATGTTAGCTTTAAATTAGCTGGCTTTGCGGCAACATGGACCTTGGTGTGGGCTCAGAGTTGGCAGAGGTGATGGGGGATGAGGACACCTTTGCACCTGTGACAGCTGTCCATGCTGCATGCTAGTTCAGGGGTCTATGACTTGTAGATGCTTGGGGGTTTGTGGACAACTGCCAAGAACTCTGAGAGGAAAAGGCAAATCTGATATTAGCCTTGCATTTGTGATTTAGACATCTCCATCACCAGTGGAAAAATGTTTGGTGGCCTATAGACAGAAAAAAAAAGCTCACCCTGGTGTAGGATGCCCTAGCGCACTGGATAACCCCTTTTCTGCTTTTCTTTTAGCTCTCTGCTAAGTATCTTTAAAACATCTTCCCTTTCTGATAAAAGAAAGGATGTGTGTGGTATAACAGTCTGTAAAGCATTTGGCTTGCTTGCAAGGAGTTGGTAAGTCTATGATTTCAAGAGACACTCTCTCCCTTTCTAAGACCTGTCTCACAGTGACAAGATTTAGGGGGACAAATTAGGCTGCAGAGAAGTAACCTTCCTGTGCCCCTAGAGTCGCAGGTCTACACCAGTGGAGAGGGTTTGTGAGCTGCAAGAGATCACAATGGAATCAAACAACAGTCAGTGACTTTGAGCTAGAGGGAGGTCACAGAAGCAGCATAACCGAGGTTGGGGAAACCTCTGGCGGTCAGGTTGTCCAGGCCCCCTTGCTGCCACATGGGGCTGCCACAGGGATAGGGGTGGGGAAAAAGGGCAAAATATTGATGAATGGGTCCCACGACCATTTTTCTCTGTCTAGTTCTCCCTTGTTCATACCAGTAAGGGATCCTGCTACTCAAGTTGCCAAAGAGGCACTGCCTGAGCATGGGTGCTGTGTGGAAGAGATCAGAGGAGAGGCTCACACCTTTCCCCTACTCTCAAGAATGTATCAGGTGTTTTAAATAACAGAAAGAGAAAAAGTTTTTAAAAGCTTTCTATTCACAACAAAGTGAAAAAGCTGCCAGTTTCCCTATTAGCTAAAACCTCATGATCTCAACTCACACATTACGTGGCAGTCAGATGGTGAAAGGAGCTTCTCTGTCGGTGCCCACCTACCCACCTGGTGCTCCACTGGCTCAGAGGAGGCTGAGACCTGGGTGGCTGAGAAACAGCCTACTTATTATGTTTCTTTCCCTCCCAACACCAGGCTGTTTCACAAATGAAAATACCTTTTCAGCCCTCGTATTATCACGCCTATGGATGGCACCTTTAGTGTGTGCTATTCATTGCTGTAATAGCTGCACCTGTGTATAGCACACGTGCCGGCGCTGTGGCAGCTGTGAACCATAATTGCAAAACGTTATTTTCTGTTTCTCCTTGAAAGCTTTTTTTTTTCCCCCCCTTCTTTTTGTTGCTGTGAAGGTCCATTTATAATGACTACAGGCCTCTCTCTTCCTGCAGGACTCCCTATTACACCTATTTCTGTGTGCTAGAGTTCTTCAAAGAGCACCCGTGGACGCACACGTACTGTCTCACGTGGGCATGTGACCAGCGGCCTCCACGTGCGTGTCTAGCAATGTGCAGAGCAGACCGGGAGCTTGCTGTGGGATCCGATGTTCTGTGGTCAGATGAGGGGCCAGGCTGTGCCCCTCATCGCCGCCGCTCTGGGCAGCGGGCTTTTATGTGGTTTAGCGTGGAAGCTCTGAGATGATTAATTCATTTGTTCCAGGAATATTCTGCCCCTAGGTGCCTGCATTACTGTGAATCAATTTAGTACTTTCAGGTCTGGATTAATGCAAGTGCCGATGGAGCATGCACAGGAGAAAGGAAGGGGGTGGAGTGGGGGAAGCAGGATGATATCCAGGACACAGCTAGCAACTCTTAAAAATGAAAAATACAGAGATGGAGTGTTTTAAGAACAAAATTTGTTCATTTGTTTTTCAGTCCTCAGCTATCATGCTAAATTCAGTTCACTGAAAGGCAACAAGCTAGTCAGTGTTTCAGGTTGTGCCTTATAAATCAAGGCTGTAGCAAGGAATTTGAAATGTATATTGAGTCTGGCTGTTCTCTTACCTCCTGCTGTAATGAATTCATGTCTGCAGACAACAGACACAATTATTATGGAAATTGCACGCACACACACACACACACACACACACACACAAACACTCAGAGGAAAACAGGGGTTTTTTTTTCAGAGCTCTTGCTTTATTACTCCTAGTGCAGGCCTTCAGCGCCTGACTGGGTTGTCACGGCTGGTGGCAGGATTTTGCCCACTTGCTCAGACAGCTGCTGGAGGACATCACCCATCGTCTGCCTTGAGCAGTGGGCTGTGCAGCTGGGGGTTCCACCACTCCTGGGCAGATGGATGAAACCTGGGTATACAGTTTTAGGCTGAAAAGTGACTCAGCAGTGCAGTGGGCAGTGTGGGAAATAATCACACGTCCATCCACTGGTCACTCTGAGGAAGCTGACTGTAATTAAATTAAGCAAATAAAACCAAATCCTGATAAGTGTTAAAGCGTGATTCTGTAGTGAAGGGAATCAAACTGGTGAGTGAACAGGACTGATGCGATAAAAAGTTGAGCAATCCATGCCCCCTTCCCGGGCCTCATTTTGAAAGCTGGAGAGAGACTTTTTATGAAAGCATGTAGAGATAGGACAAGGGGTAATGGCTTTAAACATAGAGAGTAATTTTAGATTAGGTAATATGAAGAAACTCTTGACTATGAGGGTGGTGATGCACAGGAACAGGTTACCCAGAGAGGTTGTGGTTCTCATCCCTGGAAGTGTTCAAGGCCAGGTTGGATGGGGGTTTGAGCAACCTGACCTAGTGGGTGGTGTCCCTGCCCATGGCAAGGGGGTTGGAACTGAATGTTCTTTAAGGTCCCTTCCAACCCTTCCAACTACGATGATACAATTTTCTTCCGGGCAGCAATGCCTCGGCAAAATCCTTCGCTTTCAGCCCTACATCAAAGGGAAACCTTCAGTCACGGGCTTGATGACACACAGCCCGCTCCCCCATCTCCGGGCGGTGAGGTGATGCTCGGGGGCCGGGGGGTCCCGCTGCCCCGCGCAGCCCCCGGGGCCCCGGCGGCGGGGCCGGCCCGTCCCGGCAGGGGGCAGTGCTCCCCCAAGAAATCGGCTCCGACGCTCAAAACCCAAACCCAGAAACCAGCGATTTCCTTACAGATGCGGCTGCAAAACCAAACGAAAACGAGGGCAGAGCGCTGGGACCCTTTCCCCTTTCTTTCCTGCTTTTTCACATGGAATCGTAGAAGTGTTCATCTTAATTATTATTTAAAATAAACCCCGAAGATTTCCTTTCTGTGCCCAAAAGTAAAACAGAACAGACCTTCAGCTCGCCAGCAGGTTAGGGAT
The DNA here is from genome assembly GCF_001604755.1 of Lepidothrix coronata. Lineage (NCBI taxonomy): Eukaryota > Metazoa > Chordata > Aves > Passeriformes > Pipridae > Lepidothrix > Lepidothrix coronata. The sequence goes on along the minus strand of NW_016690203.1, from coordinate 5,784,158 downwards.
GAGAAGGTAGGTACACATGCTCAGTGTTGCTGACCACTAATGCCACTATATTTTGTATCAGCAAAAGGGCACCAATGGCTAAAATCCTTCAGCTTGCAAATAGATGGATTTAGTTCTCCTTCATTTGAGGCAAATGCATTTCTTTCTCCTCCAGCCCCAAAGACAAGTTATGCAGCTTTTTGCAAAGCTCCAGGTTGTGTTTGTGTGTGTTTTTGTTTTTGTTTTCTTTTTTTTCTTGGTTTAGGTTTTTATTTGCTTATTTGTTTGTTTTGTTTTGGGTTTTTTCCTTCCCCTGACGCTGGCAGTGACATCTTCCACTAGACCAGGCTGCTCAGAGCCCCATTCGTCCTGGCCTGGAACACATCTAGGGGTGGGGCATCCACTATTACTCTGCGTAACCTGTTCCCGTGCCTCACCACCCTCTGAGTAAAGAATTTCTTCCTCTCCTCTCATTTAATTTAAAACTGTTCCCCCTTGTCCTGTCACTATCTGTCTGTTATTTCCACATCATGATGGGCTCTTCCTCATTTGCATTTTATTAGTGACCCAAAGATTAAGGCGAGACAGGAGACACTGGAGGTGTTTCAATGATGCAGAAAAAAAAAGCCTCACGAGAAAAATAGTCCAGATAATGATATTGAGTCCAGATAATGAGTGCTGCATATAAACCCTCCTCAAATGCTGCAGCTTGATGACAGACACTGTATCAGAAGCTAGAAAACATTAGTATATTGAAGCGATATTTTTTTAGGGTAGTTTACATGGAGGGATATTACCCCTTGTCTATGAGGGACAAGGCTGAGGGTTCATGGTCAGCTAACCTCTGTCTAGTGCCTGGCTTTTTCCCCTCCTGTGAATTTAGGAAGTGTGGCAGTGGCAGGACACGGGGGCCTAGGGAGGAAAGGAAAACCCTCTGTGCACAAAGCCAGCACAGCAGCATGTGCAGCTTCCCTCACAGTGGAGCAGGGCACGCACTGGTTCTCTACAGACACACCTCAGACCTGCATGCAAGATTTTCACATGGTCCATCCCCTGGGATGCTTGACACGGCTTTGAGCCTGCTGGAATGGTTGTTAGAAGACGTTACCTGCGCAGACTTTAGACCAAGGCCATGAATTGCTTCCAAAGAGACTGTTGAGTGACTATTATGTTTGTCAGTAGCTTGCCAGGCTGGAACTGTAACATAGTGCACAGAGGCAATCGGTGATATGTTCTTACATAGTCCCGTTCATCACTATGCCCCTTGGCCTTCCTGGCTTGCTTGTTTTGAAAGAAATAATTTTATAAACCATCAGGACAATGCTGAGAAATCTTCCCTGTGGTGAGGAACAGCTTCATCTGGATTTCAGAAACCATACTGAGCCTTTGAACATTCTTGTCTTGCTGCTCACTTATTTGTGTGTACTGGGTAATTCAGTTAGGGGGAAGCAGAAACAGAGCATTGTATTTCCTTTTTCTTTAAAGTTGAATTCTGAATTAAGAAACTAATTGCAAGGCAGAGCAAAACATTGGGTATAAGCTGGCTTTACCGGTGGGTTGTGTGACAGCTCTTTCGTGTCTTTGTTTCAGAGAGGAAATCTTAAAGGATGGATGAGGTGACAGAGTTTGATCATGATGCAGCAGTTCTTACCTCCATATCACTGGCTAAAACCGTCTGAGGGCTGTATCGATGGCTATTACCATCTGTCAGTTGTGAAATGATTTGATAGTTTCTAGTTGTGTTTTTGTGGGATGAGTTTCTATTTAACAAGAAAACACCAGCGAAACAGGCGCTTTTGCTAATCGTTACAGAGGCCAGAGATTGAATAGATGATGGAAATGGAATTTCTTTCTCATCTAGTTCTTGTCAACGCTGCATGAAAAATAGAGCAGGCCTCAAATTGGGAAAACAGCTTCATCAAATTTTGAACCTCTACAGTTATTTTCATTGTGCAGGAACCAGAATGGACTTCTGTTATTTCTTGTGAAATAGGCCACAATATCCTTTAATGAAATTTGTTAGCAGGATAACTCTTGAGATATTTAATTTACTGACATTTTTTTCAGATAGTAAAACCAGTCAGAAGTAATTTCGATGCTAATTTTGTTACAAATAATGACAAATTTTTGCTGAAAGGAGGGAAAAGTCCTGAAAAGTGTCATTTTTTCCCAATTCAAATGTATTTAATGTGAAATTCTCTGTTGTTCCTAGGTGAAAATTGTGTCCTAGCCATTACTGGATGATCACTCCAAACCAGGTTTGGATTTTCTAAGATATTGTTTTTTGTTTCTAATAATTAGTAGCGACACTGGAAACCAGACCTTTACCTGAGGTTCGTTTGAACTCCCTGCAGTCTTTGAACATTTTAACAGATTTTGAAGTACTTACACCTTTTTTTCCTCTCCCTTTTTTTTTTTTTAATTTTTTGTGTTAGGTCCACACCAACAGACTTGAGCAAGGATTAGGATCCTGTTGTGAGCAGTGTTGCACAAGCATGTAGGAAGAGCCAGTTGCTACCCCAAAGAATTTTGTAAACAACATGATGAAGGCATATGACATTTGGGAGTGGAAGCAGGCAAATGGAGACAGAGGAGCTTGTCCAAGGTCAAGGCTGGGATCAAATCCAGATTTCCAGTGTCCTTGTCCAGAGCCTGACTCACAACTGGCTTAGGCTTTTCCATCCTGATCCCTTCTTCAGTACTTTGCAGTTGCCTAGACTTTTCCACTGGCCTTCCTTCCCATTTTGTACCACTTTTTGGGGAGCCACATCCTTCCTGGTCAGACCTTAGAGGAGATGGCTGAGAGGAGAGGTCAGACGCCAGATGAGATGGCTCAGCTGAGCTTGCTGAGCTTCAAGACCAATCGCCAGCAGTTGCTGGAGCCATATTCTTCGAGGCAATAGAGAAGAAACCCACAGCAGGCAGTTATGAAATGTCTTACCCCCGGGAAAGATTCCTTTGAACTGCTGTCAATTAAAGGGTGACTTATGGCCTTGAGCACTAGCTGCTTTTTTTCTTAATATTTACTATTTAAATTCTAGATGTTCTTGTTACCCAGACTTGTTTGTGCTTGGTCTGCCTAATTTAAGCTAAAGTAGCTCCTCAGGGCAGAGTTCTGGTCTTTTTATATTTGTTAATTGCCATGTTCCCCCTAAAATCATGCAGATTGTAATAAACAAAATAGCAATGGTGGGTCCTTCTGGTTTTAACCAGTCATTCTCAATCTTTTCTTCTCTTTTTGGTGTTGGTTAGGCATACTCCTTGTGTTGAAATCATCTATGTCTCAGACTTTAAACCCAAAGAAAATCGTATTCAAAGGAACCAAATCTTATACAAAGAGACGAGGACCATATTTGGAATGGCTGTATCTTTATTTCTGCGACCTTTTTGGTTTGAGAACTTGGGTCAGCAATGAAATTCAGTATCAAGGGTCAGACCTTTGGCCAGGTTAAGTCAAGCTGCTTCCCAGAAGGCAGTGGAAATCAAGGTCATGGCACCTTGGAAGCTGCTCCAGGAGCACTTGCCAGACAAGACTCATTTTGGGATGGCTTGTGAGGTGGAATGAGCCCCTCAGGAAAGAGCTCTGGGGAAGCCACAGCCATCCTCATGCCCACTGCTAGCACAGCAGCTAGACTGGCTGAAACCAGTGCATGGTGAGAGGTGGATAACTCAGCTCCTCTCTAGATGAGACGAAGAAGATTTAGCTCTTACAGTCTTTTCAAAGCTATTTTGTATGACTTCTATACTACCTGCCCTGGAGCTTGTATGTGCTAAGGAGGTGTCTGTGCTGAGAGTGAAAGCAGCTGCCACTGCTTTTGAAAATAAGGGGGTACCACCTCGCCTGTGAGACTTGTGGACCTGATACGAGGTGTACTTCACTTATGAAGGGTTTGGCACCTTTTCAATAACCTCTTTGGATCATTCACCTCCAACAACAATATTGTGAATGGTTTCTCCTCAAAGCATAACAAAGAAAAAGGTTTTTCAGGGCAAGATGAGTTAACTTGACGTAGTAGCTTGAGTTACATTTCACTGTGCTTGTCAAAATGTCGCTAGCTCAACTGTGAAGCAATCGAGGAAACCACATTACAACTACACAAATGTTGTGACGTAAAAAACCAAACCTGTCACCCAAATCCAAGTCTCCCTGGTCTGGCCTTACTGAGAGAAATGAAGATAAACAAAACCTCCTGTGAACTCTGGCCTAACCCCCGTCTGCAGGTCTGGCTTAGATTGAAGATGACTCATTTGCTGTGACATGATGGTGAAAATGAGCATCTGGATTGGGTTTCTAGCATGCAAAAAAGCCACACTGTGCACGCTGCAGTCCTGCACACTGAAATAGAATGAAACACTGATTTGTTTAACATGTGGATTTGCTAGAGCTCTTATTCATCTTCTTTCACCCCTTTGCCTCTCCTATAGCCCCACAGACCAAACTGAGAGAGGTCAGGCACAGGATCTCCTACCCCAGTGTGTGCTAGCCTGCATCCTCAGAGAGAAGCAAGCATGCTGCCTGCCTGCTTGGGAACAGTATTCATATGCAAGTTTTCACCACAGATGGCTGAAATGGAGTTTTCAGTTCACCGGGTGTGTTATTTCTACCCTGTTTGAACCAGAAATATGTTTGCTTAAATATTTTCTCTGAAATTTCACTTTTGGAAATTTGCCTTGTAGCATTTCGGAACTAGATCACTTGGTCGTTTATTTAATTTGGGAGCTAATTGCAATGTTATGGTATTCCTTGATATCCATTATTAGAACTATCCCGATAGGTAATACAAATAGTACAAAACCTAAAATAAACCATCTAAAACCCACTTTGACATTAGATTCTCAAATTTCATTTAAAAACTCCAAAATCTGATCTCAACATGCCTACATGTTCTAGGTTGAAAGTGCCTAACTCATTTTTATTTCATTCCATTATCTTTTTAATTAGATCATTTCTAAAAAGATTAAAATGGGTAAAGGCTTCAGTTTTACATTAGAAATTCTGTTGCCACTACCCCACACCTGCAGCAGAGATGCTTACATGAGGTATGTTTCCACTGAGTCTGTTTGAGAGGCTTTTGCCTGTGTCTTAGAGAAATCCTAAATGAAACATCCAGTTAAGAGTTTGATTTAATGCCACAGTGAATTTATCTTAAGTTATCTTTATTTTCTCAGACCTATCTGGGCTCCAGCTCTTCATTAGGAGTAAATGCCTGGAAACTAAGTTGCTGCCTACTTATGTGTCATACCTGACTGAGCTAAGCCAAGAGGGATTTATGATGTCAATATTAAATATGATATGAGATATTAGCTTGTAGATATGTGATGGAGACTACCAAGAGAGGGGTCCTGCTGTATTACCATGTACCTTTCATCACTCCTTCTGAGAGAAGCATGGAAAAGAGTTGAAGGAGGGATCAGAAGAAGACAAGGTTAGGAGACAGGGCAGCAAGTTGTAATGTTGAATATGGCAAATCTTGAGGTAATTTTAATTTCTGGTGATGGTGAGTTCTACACTGCATAAATCACAGGTCTGCAGGAGAGCAGCCTGCTGTCAGGAGGAGATGGATGGCTGGTGGGGAGAGGTGGGCTCCCAGGTGAGTCTGGCTGGGCCAGGCGCAGGCGCAGCAGGCAGCTTATACCTCTCTATCTGCACTGAGGAGTCTGCATCCCACTAGCAGGATGGGGGTGGAGGTTTGTTCCCAGGGACCTGTTTTGCTGAGCAGATGTGCCACTCTGCTTCACACCAATGCACAGCTTTTTTTTTTTTTTCTGTGTAACAGCAGGAAGCATCAAAACTGTGCCCACTTCACTCACCCTGGGGCTCAGCAATAAGCTACCACAGGTAAGTGAGAAGCCTGTGCTTTGTACCTGCTGTTTCTTATCTCCCAGTACTCAACCCAGTCTCCAGGGTGGAAAGCGCTGACCCCAACAGTTGAGTGGGCATTGCCAGGGAGAGGAAGACAGCTAAAACCAAAGAAGCCTCTCCCACAGGTGGCTGATACTGCTAGTGTCCTGTCAGGACACACATGGGAACAACACAAGGTTGCTCACAACCCATCCCTCCAGAGACCTACCACTCCTCCTGCCAACCTGGCATCCAGACACCCTCCTCCTGACTGGACTGAGAGCTGGGGTTAAATCCCGAGACGACTGAGGCTTGTGGATGGCTTGCACAGCTGGCCCTTTGCATAAGTCTCCTTGTTATGGGACAGCAGCAGGGTGGCAGGCCTGTATTTCTCATTGTCTCATCCTTTGTTGTCCCCTCCTGTCTCTGCACTCTTTGCCCTGTGTTGAACAGGATAGCAGAGTGAAGATAATGATCCTAATTTGTATCAGTTAAAGTCTCAGCCCACTCTGGAATTTACTTCATTAGGACTGTAGGCTGAATTTATTTTCATTTCTCCTACTCTAATTCCTTGCTGCAGTGTAACTCTTTTTAGTGTTCTAAAGTACCAGAGTTGTCTATTCTCATTTCTTTTAACCTTCTTTGCTTTCTTTTCCCTCACTTTCCACTTCTCCTTCTTGCTCTTCTTTTTATGAGTTATTTACCCGCCTCCTCATTCACCCAGACTCTGATGCTGGGCATCGTCTGGATTCATCATCTGCTAGCAATGGAGAGGCAGCAGGCAAGGATGCCTGACACACTCAGTACATCACTTGGCCTGTGGCTCAAACCCTAATCTCACTGTGGGGGACAGGTACCTATCCGTTTTCCCCCAGCTGTAGCAAGTCAGAAGCTGAGGGAGGGCAGAAAGATCCTGCTGCCTCTAGGGCAAGGAATAAATGAGCAGGAGAGATAAGAGTCACAATTTAAAAAGGAGGGAAGTGGGGGAACACTGGGAGTGGAGATCACGACCCATTGCACAGAGGTGTACCTGTACCAATGCAGCTGTGCACATCCTACCTTGATGTGGTCAAAAGCAGTACTTCATGTCCATCCCTGTTCTTCCCCCAGCCAGGGGCTAGGACGGGAGTGGCTTTTGAGAGGATGCCCCGTCCGCAAGGAGGCTGGGTCCTCACATTCCTCCTTACTCCAATTTGTGCCTTAGATGGAGGAAAAGCGAGACAAAGGGAACTTTTTGCGTGGCCTTTTATGAGTGGCCGCCTACCGGCGCTTTGGCCCGGTGCTCCCTCTGCTGGGGAAAGTAGAGAGGTGAAAAGCAATACAAAATAGGCAGAATTGGCAGTGTTAGCAGAATTCCACTTTCCACTCTATCACATACCTGTGTGACAGTAGCTGCAGCCACCGACTGCCTATGGACATGCACAGACATTTGTTCTTTTTTGCATAGGTTTTCCTGTGAGTCTATGCTTTAAAAGATATATACAGCCTTCTTTCACGACAGCCTGGCTTTACTGCCTCTGGTCTGGTCCCTATGTCTGACCCTAACATGGGACTATTTCCAAAGCTTGACCCTAGACTCAGGGTTCTAGAGGCTGGTGGCTTGGAACACCCATCACTTCTTGCTCTTACACCTAGTATAAGACCCTTAGAAACTCTCTAGAGGCAAAGAAGTCCTTCATTGGGGGTAACCTTTTCACATAGCACTGGTGCTGCATTTTAACGTTAGAAATACCTGTTTTGAATAAGGGAAATGGTGAAGTTTAACTGTGTGTGCTTGTGTGGTGCACAAACCCGCACCTGCACATGTGCTGTCAGTGGACAAGGAGAAAGTGTGCACCAAGCTCTTCTTCTGTTTTGCAGGTGGTGGTAGCATGTTTGCTTCTACAGAAAGCTTTATAGACATGCTTCCCATCAATGGGCAGTCCCTAACTGTGTCATTTCATTCCATTGAAACAAATGAGTCTGTGGCTGGATCTGGCTGCATGGCCTTCAAGGGAATTCATTCTGTATCTTTCGTGCTACTGATATCTGTGAAAAACAGGAAACTGTTTTCCCATCTCATTCACATAATAGATAAGATGAGAAATTAACTGCTGGGTGAGCATCCCAGGAGCTGTTCACTTTGTCACAATAAATAAGGCTCTGCTGCCTCCTGTGCACACACACCATGCACACACATACACACATGTGCACCAGCACACACACAGACATGCACTCTCACATGCTTCTCTCTCTCAGGATCATCTTCTGACTTGAGAGCAGCTCTGCCTCATTGTTACAGTCTTCCTAATTTTGAAAGATTTTTCTCCCTCAATTTCTCTTCTCTCTTGCTTCCTCCAGCCGCTGCTGCCTGTGGAGTGCCCGGGCTCTCCACACCTGGCTGCGTGTACCACCAAAGGAGGAAGGTTTGTGTAAGCAGTAGATTTTCACCAGCACAACATGTACACAACCCCTCCTGCTTGCTAATCTTCCTTCTTCTACATCCAGAAGCAGGGATCAGACAAGAAGTCTGATGTGCCACTACAGTGACCCCCAGACAGTGACCCCCAGACAGTGACCCCCTTGGATGACCTCCACGGCTTGACAGCAATGATTTTTCTCCAGCCCAATGAGGACCACACTGTCTTTCTGCACTTCTCACTCTGCAGACAGTGACCAACGCCATGTCCAGGTACCACTGTAACTCACAGGTGACAGGCAGAACTGACTTTCTTTTGAAATTTGCTTTTTCCACCACCTCACATTTGTCCTCTTTTGGACAGTAAAATGAAGTTAACAACAGGCAGAATTAATCCTGTCCAAGAGAAACAGATAGTCTTTAGGATATAACAAAAGTATTCCCAGGAGGGTGCTGGAAAAGGAGAGGGTGCTTTTGTCCTCCCAGTTGTCTTCCTGCAGATCCAGCTTGGGAGAAGCTCACAGCCTTGGAGCAAATTTGAAAAAAAGAAAGTGTAGTCAAAGCAAAGGTAGTGTGGTTTTTTTCCATTTTGTGTGTGTTTTGTTTAATGTTTAGAAAACTAAAGAAAAGGAAATCAATTATGAGGCCTACCTGAATTTTATTTCCTCACCAAAAACCAAATTACTCAGCAAACTTATCGCTTGCTATTGCAGGCCTTGGTATTAAAGAAAACAATCAGGCCAGCAGGATTAATCTCTGACAGCTGCCTTATCTTTAACTTGCACCTTTGTTATTTTCTGATGAGCTTCTCTTTTTTTGCTGCCACGTTGTACCATACCTCACTGGTTCCTTTCATTTTATCATCAGGCAGTAACGGAGGACCTTTCAGTTTATTAAAAAACCTTTATTTGTGAAGAACAAAGAGAGGGGAAAAAAGGCAAACAATGAGGTCAGACAATCTCCTTCTTGCCAGGAGTCACTCACCTGTTATTTAGAGTGTTATCAGTTAGAGGAGACTTGCATCATTGAAAATCAGTCCCTGACAGCACACTCTGTTAATGCACACACACACGTGTACGTGCATGCACACAAAAGACCCTCACGATTGACTCATACCAACCTCCAGACAAGGTCTTCTCTTGCCAAGGCTATAATATTTTCACTGGGGGAAGTCCATTCTTGCTCTGGCTCGGGTGCAGCAGTCAGGGTCTTGGCACAGGAACATGGCTTTGACAAGTCTAGCTGTACCAGGCTACTTGCATCTCAGTGTCCTCTGCACCCCAAGAAAGCCTCCTGTCCTAACCTGCTTTGTGCTCTCCTGACAGCACCTCTTGGCACACAGGAGACTTTAAGATTTGCTCTCAAGCAACAGACTTCTCCTGTGTCTCTCCAACTCAGCTTTGCTAATGAGATCGACTCAGGTAGCATTCAAAATGACTTTGTCAGGTAGGAACATGTCATTGCTCAACTGCAGTCCTCAGTGTTGTGCAGAGACCAAACCCTTTCATGCAGGAAATGCCTCCTGCCTTTGTCCTGCTGGTGGGTTTTGGTGTGGAAGTCTTCAAAGAAGCTTGTATGGGCAAGATGTACTCTGATTGCAAAATGTAGAGCTGATTTCCTGCTCTTGATGTAATGAATTTATTTTGCAGTGGGTTTTTTTGCTTCCTTTCACCCCATCAAGTTCTATACTTGTAGGACATGAGCTCATGAATGAGTGAACTTGAGTTAGTGACATCACATTGGTCTCACAGGACAGAGAACTGCACCAATAACAACTGAGTTAGAAAACCAGCCTTCTCTTTCTAGAGTCTGAAAAGCAAATTAACTTTGAATCTATTGTTTAGGAAGAACTTGCTGAAGATGCTGAGGTTATTGGTAACTAACTTGTGACATTTGGCAATGGATTATGTGCTCAGTAAGTTCATTGCACCTGTAACTCATCCCGGTGTTTGCATTACATGCATATGCCACTCCCATTTATATGTGGTAGGTGAGTTGGGGGGTACTTGCGAAATGTGCATTTCCTATAGGTTTTGGGTCATGGTGGGGGAAAGTCTCTAATGAAGGAAGGAACATCTCCTAGGCTGGGATGGGGATCAGTTAAAAATGTGCCATGAGGCAGAGTTTTTAACAAGTCTGAGAGCCAGACAGGTGATTTTTAAAGTCCTTTTAAGCCGTCTCTGGATAGCTGAAGTGTAACCGAAGACTTGCTGCATGTTGCAAGAGCTGTGGAGTTAGTGCCACTGAGAAACTTCTCAGTATTTAAAGAGAGCTAACAAGAGAATCAAAGGACAAAACTCAACCAACCCCAAAATAATTGTAGTAAAATGGTGATACTCAACCTCCACAAAAATTAAGCAGTCCTGGAATGCAAAATATGAACCTGTGGATACATACCTTTACCTTGCTGTGTCTGTGTGGTTACAGGCATAGCCATGGACACAACGATAGAAGACATGATGATCTAGTAGTATAAATGCTTTACTGGCAGAATTTTAAATTGGTCTGCTCTAAATCATGCTGCCAAGAGTGGTGCATGGCATCCTTGTCCTTTGTCTCTCCTTTGAACCGGGGGGGAAGCAGATGGGATGAACTTTTTTCTTTCAGAACTATGCAATCCCCATCTCAGGAAAAAAGACCAAACCTTCTGCTGCCTGTTTGAGGCAGCTTCAGTCCTCTTTATGCCACTGGACACTCCCTCAACAAAGCTTTTCTAAGGTAAAGAAAGCGCAGTTCCAAAGGGCTCACATCTCCTGCTCTTTCCTTGTTAAATGCTTTGGGGTGCTGGGTTTCTATCCATTCCTGGGTCTTGGGGTGTGTTCTACAGTGTGTTTTGTCCATAGTTTTGTCCTGCTAGCTCCAGGCAAGAAGTCTTCTCTGCCACACATGACTACAGACACTGAAAGACTACAATTGTCATTGCATAGCCAAAAGCAATAATGAATTGTAGCTGGTTTATTAAATAAATACATACACAGATCTCTAGCTAGAAAGGATATGTGTCCATAAAATTATTAGATGTGTTTCCTAACTGTGGATTTACACAAAGAAATGTTTTTTTGCAATCACGATCTATTCACTGTGTGTGTGTATATGTACATATGTGTGCTTTTAGACAGAATCAACTGTATCATCTGACACCTTTGGATATTTTCGGCAATCTACTTCTTTCTAGATGTCCCTTCCCTTCCCTTCCCTTCCCTTCCCTTCCCTTCCCTTCCCTTCCCTTC